>NW_007252949.1:326761-457221 GCF_000164805.1 Carlito syrichta
ATCTACGAGAAACCCACAGCCAACATACTCCTAAACAGACAAAAATTGGAACCATTTCCCTGAAAACTGGAACAAGACAAGGATGCCCACTCTCTCCCCTCTGGTTCAATATAGTTTTAGAAGTCCTGACTAGAGCTATCAGAAAAGAGAAGGCAATCAGGGGTATCTAAATAGGAAAAGAAATAATCAAGTTATCACTCTTTGCAAACAAAATGATTGTATACCTTAAAAACACCAGAGAGTCGGGCTTGGTGGCTCAGCCTGTAATCCCATGCCTTTGGGAGGCTGAGGTGAGTGGATTGCCTGAGCCCGCGGGTTCGAGACCCACCTGGGCAGTGAAACCTCATCTCTACAATACATTTTTAAAAAACCAACCGGGCGTGGTAGTGCATGCCTGTAATTCTGGTTACTTGGAAGGCTGAGGTGGAAGGATCGCCGGAGCCCAGCAGGTCAAGGCTGCGGTGGCCGGGAGCGGCCACTGCACTCCAGTCTGGGTGACAGAGTGAGACTCCAACTCAAACAAAAACAAAAACAAAAACACCAGAGAATCTGTCAAAAACTTCCTTGCACTGATAACAGACTTTGGCAAATTCTTAGGGTATAAAATAAATGTACAAAATACAGTTGCATTTCTTTATACCAATAATAAACAAACAGAAATCCAAATAAAATACACAATCCCATACACAATAGCCACATACAAAAAAATGAAATACCTTGGCATCTTCCTAAATAGAGATGTGAAAGACCTTTACAATGAAAACTACAAGATGACACAAAGATAACACAAACAAGTGGAAAAATATCCCATGCTCATGGATTGGAAGAATCACCATTGGTAAGATGTCCATCTTACCTAAGAAAATCTACAGATTTAACACAGTCTCCATCAAATTACCAGCAACATTCTTCTCAGAACTAGAAAATACAATACAGGAATTCATATGGAAACACAAATGACCAAGAATAGCCAGAACAATCCTCAGGGAAAAAAAAAAAAAAAAGCAGGCGGTATCACACACCAGACTAAACTTTACTATAAAGCTAAAATCATCAAAACAGCCTGGTATTGGTACAAGAACAGGTATATAGACCAATGGAATAGAATTGAGATTCCAGAAACAAAACCTCAATTTCTTAACTAACTCATCTTCAACAAAGCCTCCACCACCCACCACCCACCACTGGGGAAAGGAGAAGCTGCTCAGTAAATGGTGCTGGGAAAACTGGCTGACCACATGCAGAAGATTCAAACAGGACCCCTATCTATCCCCTTACACAAAAATTAACTCTAAATGTATCAGAGACCTAAATGTAAAACCTCAAACTATAAGAACCTTAGAAAATGCAGGACACACCCTTATGGAAGTTGAAACTGGCATCCAATTCCTGATTAAAACCCAAAATACGCAGGCCATAAGAGATAAAACCTCATTAAACTGATAAGCTTCTGCGAAGCCAAAGAAACCATCAAGACATCAGGGAGACAGTCCACAGACTGGGAAAATATATTTGCCAACTCCATGTCTGACAAAGGCCTAACATCAAGGATCTACAACGAACTCAAATGTGCTGAAAGGAAAGAAACAAACAACCCCATTACAAAGTAGGCAAATGATATGAATAGACAATTCTGAAAAGACATATGAGCAGCCAACAGATACATGAAAAAAATGTTCAACCTCACTAGTCATCAAGGAGATGCAAATTAAAACTACACTGAGATACCACCTAACTCCAGTCAAAATGGCAATCATCAAAACTCAAAAATAACAAATGCTGGGGAGGATGTGGCAAAAGGGGAAGACTTTTGGTGGGAGTGTAAACTAGTACAGCCTCTGTGGAAAACAGTGTGGTGATTCCTAAATGTTCTAAAAATCAACCTTCCATATGACCCCGCAATCCCCCTACTCCGAACATACCCGGAAGAACTCAAAACACTCTATGAAAAAGATACCTGCACACATATGTTTATAGCAGCATTGTTCACAATAACATCATGGAACCAACCATGCTGGCCATCAAAAGAGGACTGGATTAAAAAAATGTGGTACATATACACAACAGAATATTATGCAGCCATAAAAAAAAAAATCATGAATTTCACAGCAACCTGGATGGAATTAGAGTTTATAATACTGAGTGATCTTTCACAGAAACAAAGATCTGAGTATCACATGTTCTCACTCACAAGTGAACCTTGAACAACTACCATAATACCATAAGAAAAGGATCGACAGTAGTGGGAGTCTGTAGGAGGGTGGGAGAGGTGGGAGGTGGGATTAACGGTAGTCAATATCTGTCTGGGGAAAGGGGGGGCATACCTCATCAACAAGGGTACGTGCACAATGAATATTTGTATACCTAACCCTTAACTGTACCCCACAAATTAAAAATAAACAATATATATAATTTTTTTAGAGTTCAAAGGAGGAAAAAAAAAAACCTCCTGAATATTGATAACAACTTTACACATATTACCCCAAATTAGAAGCTAATATGCCACTTATTTGACAAATGGATAAATAAACTGCAGGACATGCATACAATGAAACCCTAAATATATATTTCTAAGTGAACAAAGCCAGTCTAATAGAACTACTTACCGTATAATTCCAACTATGTAACATTCTGGAAAAGACAAAACCAAGAGAATAGTAAGAAGCTTAGTGGTTGATAAAATTTCAGTGAGTGAAGGGAGGGATAAGTGAAGTATAGAGGAATTTGCAAGGGGTGAAATTATTCTGCACATTACCATAATGAAAGATACTGGTATTATGCATTCGTCAAAAGTCATAGAATTTTAAAACACAAAGAATAAACCCTACATAAACTATGGACTTTAGTTATGAAGACCAAATTAATTTTTAAATCACTCATATCTAAGAAAGGAGAAGAAGAATTTTCAGATAAATAAAAACCGAGAGAACATCATAGTATCATATTAGCTATATAGCATATATGAATGGAAATTCTTTGTGTAAGGAAATTATGCCATATAGAATATAAAATACATAAAATTATAATTTATAATAATTGTAAAATAAATTCAGACACATAAGAAGCTGAATTTATATACAAGTATTTAAAGAACACAATGCACTGTATAGTTATAATATGCATTTATAAAATATATAAACACAATTTCACAAAGTACAAGAAAAGTTAAATGTAAGCACACTATGTAAAATTCATATTATACAGAAAGTAGTGTGATTAATTACAATCTATGATAAATAAAGATTTCATGCTATGATCCCTAGAAAAATTAGCAAATGTTAAAACAGTGCATAGATACAAGTCAATGTGATAGATGCACTGAAATGCTAAAAGTACTCAATACAAATCAAGGCAAGAATAAAAAAAAAACTGTATAAGTAGAAGCTAAACATTGCATACACACGAGCATAAAGGTGGGAACAACAGACACTGGGGACTCTTAAACAAGGGAGTTTAGGGAAAGAAACTACCTTTAGATACCATGTTCACCATATGGATAATGGGCCTAGTAGAAGCCCAAACCTCATCATGCAATACAAACCTGCACGTATATCCCTTGAATTTACAATTTAAAAAGAAAAGATCAGAAAATAAAAAGCAGATATTAAGCTGATATACCCAAATTTAATTATATCAGTAATTGCACTGAATATAAAAAAATGCTCCAACTAAAAGGCAGAGATTATAAACCCAGATAAAATTGCAAAACGAAACTAGAAAAAAGCTTGCATGATGTGCACTTTAAGTACATCAGTAGGTTAAAGGTAACATAATTTTTAGATATCCCATATAAACATTACTCATAATAAAGCTGGTATGTCTTTATTAATGCCAATAAAAGTTCACTTCAAAGCCAGGAAACTCTGAAAGGGAAAAAAATTTGTAATAATAATAATAGATTTGTCTTTCAAAAGATTAATCCATAATAATAAGCATGACATAATAATAGTTTTACAACACATGAAACAAAAGTCATGAGAACCAAAAGTATTAACAGACTAGTTCAAAAGAATGGTTGGAATAACCTGGACTTTACAGCAGTTGATAGAATACAAAAACAAATAAATCAATAGTATATCAACAAATCTTAATTCATAGACATTTATTGAACATTGGGTCTAACAATTTTTATTAAGTACCTAACTGTGTGTGTGTGTGTGTGTGCGTGTGTGTGTGTGTATGTGTGTGTGTGTACACATGAGATGTTTACCAAGATGAGAGTCAAATAATTTCACGAATTACAACTTTACAAGTTATATGCTACCACATTGAGTTAAGTTTTCCATCAATGGTATATATGTAATATATATGCACCCCATATATAATAGAATACATGCATATATTGTTATTAATTGCTGCATAGCAAACCTCAGAACTTAGTATCTTTAAACAAATCATAATTACAATCCCTTGTTTTATGTATTTTCTGGGCTCAACTGAGTGTTTGCTCTTAATGTATCTCATATGTGTGCAGTCAAAAATTAACTAGGTTAAAGTCAACTGAACACTCACTTGAACAGAATGGCCAAGAGGGCCTTCTCACATATCCAGGGTCTTAGTTCAGTTCCATGTTGCATCTTTCTCTTTTAGAGTATGTCAGATATCTTAGCTGAGAGTTTTGATTACAAACCATCTCAGACAATGCTCTGATACAAAGAATTACATGCATGAAAATTATGCTGGAGGGCTCTTGTGGTCAACATTTCTACTGATTCAGAGAAAAACAAATTGTCTTAGGAAAAAGTCAAAATATATCACAATTAGAATAAAGGATTCTGTTGATCAGAGGAGGAGCTCTGGAACTAGAAAATCCTTTCAGAGTTTTCATGGTAAAGAAAGATGGCAAGGGCCTTTTATGACCATGTTAATCATTTCTTTGATGGAAGCTCTCCTCCTATGTATGGGCCTAATTTAAACAAAGCAGATGGTTTTACCTGAGGACAATTTCAGAAAGGTAATCATAAGCTTGATACTGCCAGCATCTAAGAGCTGAAGCTAGAAAAAAAATGAATGATTCAGTCCAGAAAAGGAGGTAAAATTGGGTTAATTGTAGTACAACACAGCATCTCCTATAATAATGCAACTCAGTAATAAAAAAGACATCTTTGACAAAGCCACCCAATAACAACCATTGGGGAAAGGAGATCACAGTTAGTAAATTTTGCTGGGAAATCTAGATGAGCACATGGAAAAGAATCAAACTGAACTTCTACCTATCATCATTCACAAAACATAATACAAAAATCAACTCCAAATGGATCAAAGACCTAAACATAAAACCTCAAATTATAAAATCCTAGAAGGAAACACAAGAAACACACTTAAGCGCATTGGAGTAGGTAACCAATTCTTGACCAAGTTCCCAAAAGTGAATGTCATAAGAGCTAAAATAGGCAAGAGGAACCTCACCAAACTAAAAGCTTTTGCACAGCAAAAAACAAATAAACAAAACCCAAAAACTATCAAGAGAATAAAGAGACAACCCACAGAATAGGAAAAAAAATTTGCAAATTATGCATCTGACAAAGGCCTGACATCCAGGAGCTACATGGGACTCAAATGAGCTGGAAAGAAAAAAAACAAAAACCCTATTAAAAAGTGAGCAAAGAACAAAAATGGATACTTTTCACGTTATACAATGGTCAACACATACATGAAAAAATGTTCAGCCTCACTAATCATCAGAGAAATGCAAATCAAAACTACAATGAGATACCACCCTAACTCCAGTAAAGATGGTCATCATTAACAAATCAAAAAAACAACAGATTCTGGCACAGGTGGAGAGGAAAGAAAACGCTTCCACACTGTTGGTGGGAGTGCAAGCTAGCTCAACCCTTGTGAAAAGCAATGTGGTGATTCGTGAAAGAACTAAAAATTGACTGTCCATAAAATTCAGTAATCCCTCTCCTGGGAATGCACATGGAAGAATATGGATCATTCTTCAAAAAAAGACACCTGCACAAGCTTGTTTAAAGCCATACTATTCACAATGGCAAAAACATGGAGCCAAACCTACTACCTACTGAAAGTGGACTGGATAATGAAAATGTATATATACATGATAGAGTATTACACAGGCATAAGGAACAAAATCATGGACCTCGCAGTGAGTTGGATGAAGCCGAAGACCATCATACTTAGTGATCTATCACAGAAACAAAGACTTGAATGCCCCATGTTCTCACTCCTAAGTGGAACCTGAAAATTCATCACATTAGCACAAGGGAAGGATCCACAGTCGCTGGGCACTGCCAGGGGAGGGAAGGAGGTAGGGGAAGTACATAACAACTCAAAGATAGCTGGTCCCAAGCAGGGACTGTGAGGGCCAGTTGAAGGCCCTAGCTTCTCTAGCCTGCAGCCTGCTTGTGCAGTTATTCCTTACTTGTACCCCACATCTTAATAATAAAATAAATTAAAATAATAAATAGTAATAATAATACAACTTATGAATATCTTTACAAATCACTATTTTACATTGTGAGACACATTCATTATTAAAATTTTTCATAGTGTGGTCTATAAATACAAATATTAAATCTTTTATTATAAAAAAGACAACTCCAAATATGATCAAAATGCTTGAGAAAAAAGTTCCAAAACACTATAAAAATGGTCAGTAATCACACAGATATGTATTCAACCACCTTATTATTAAGGAAATAAAAATTGAAACTATAACATATTACACAAAATCCAATAAAAAGGCAAAAATTTCAAAAACTGAGAACTCACATGTTGGCAATTTTTGGGAGATATTGATGTTCTCAGTACCTATTACTAGTGAGAGTATAAGATGATGCAACCACTTGGGAATTCTATTTGACAGTTACTTATAAAATTAAAAGCACACTTATCCTATGAAAAATAAATTCATCTGTAGCTATTGACCCAAGAGATGTAAAAATGTCTATTCAAAAATATTTACCATAGAAACTTCAATGTGGAAACAACGTAATTGTTCCTTAATAAGTGAATAAGCAAATTATGATAATTCATATAAAGGAATACAACTCAATATTTTTAAAAAGTTACTAATACATTCAACATGGAAGACTCTCACAATATTCATAAATATTGAATACAAGAGTTCAGATATGTGCTACATGTTATATAATGTCATTATATAAAGCTAAAAACACAAGCAAAACTATTCTATAGTTAGAGAATCAGAAATATGGTTTGTGGTTGCTTCTGGGGAGAATATTGCCCCATGAAGAAATTTTCTGAAGTAAAAAAGATATGGTACACATCTCAATTGAGTTATACACACACAGACACAAGAGGGAACCACCCCCAGAAAATCTGAAATTTCTTTATTTAAAAGTGTGATTTATTTTTTTGCATGTTTAAACTTCAGTCATCTCTAAAGTACTCTCCGTTTGCTGCAACACACCTATGAAGAGCTTTTTCCACTGCTCAAAACAGTTTTTGAACTTGTCAATTTTCATGCCTTTTAGTGCTTCTGCCAATTTTTGTTTCACCTCTTCCACATCAGCAAAATTAAAAAAAAAAACTCCTTTGAGGAGTTTTTTCATCTGATAAAACAAAAGCAAAAAATCTCTCAGGAAAAGGTTAGTTGAATAGGAAGGGTGGGGCATAGGAATCACACCAGTTTTGGTCCTTAAATGCTGACCACTTCAGTGCCATGTGGGCAGGTACACTTGTAAATCACCCATAATGAAATGGGCAAACATACTGAAAGAATCTCCCTTGAGCAACACTAGCTGGTATGTGGATGTTGATGAGTTCCTAAAACACTTGCCTAGTGGGGTGGAAGTATATACTACAAGCTGCCCACTTTCCAAAATAATTCTAATTTGGGGGGAGTTCTTCCCTCACATATATATATATGTATGTATGTATACACGCATACATATACGCACATATTTGCATTCATCTGTTCACACACACTCAGCAAAATTATACACACTCAGCAAAATTATGCATGTAGGGAAATGATGAATTTCCCTACATGCAAATTATACTTCAAAATAGAAATAAAATATTTGAAGAATATTTTTGAAAGTCATGCTATCCAATTATATGTACGGATCATTTTTAGATTTGTCTGAAAACTGTTCAAAATAATTTTAAATGACTATATTTGCTGATATTGAAGAAATTTTTTTCTATTGTGATTATCATATTGAGGCCATATCTATGCTTTATAAATCAATTTTCTTTGGAAGACAAATACTGGAATATTTAAAAATGAACCATTTATTTAACTGGCATTTGCTTCACATGAAATGGGATGGGGGAATTGAGTAGGAATGCAGATAGAATCAAGAGTGGACATGTACTGGTAATTGCTGATTAATTACTTGATTCTTTCTACATTGTTTATTCAATTTTTTTCTAAAAAAGAAGATACATTTTTCTTACTTTAGAACATAAAGTATTTTTCATCATATACTTATTTACTTTATATTTATCATCCTACACTAAACAAATTGTATAAAAAATAATGCATTACTTATATCTCATGTCTAGACTAATTCTAGCCACTGTAATTAGAGTTATCATTCTAATTGCACATGTAATTAGACCCTCTGACTGCATCTGCTGTATGACCAATAGTGTCATTAAGCAAGAAAAATAAATCCTCAAACCTCATAGGAGTCCTGAAAGATATATATGGATATCACTTTTATCAACAGAGGAACTGTAGTTTAAAGGTCTACCAAGTTCTTATGATTAATAATTTGTATTTGATCTTGAATGTGGAAATAAAGACATCTGACTATAAAACCAGTCCAACAACTAAATTTTATTCTTTATATCATGGTCCCTCATACCTTAACTGTATTTCTTCAATTCCCTAGTAACTATACCCTTGCTTTATTACTTAGCCAAAAAGTAATAAAGTTATTAGTTAATATATTGGCTTACTATTTACATTAAAATATACTTCATTACATTACTCAATTAACTGGACTTCCACAGACATTCTAATTAATCTTCCTTTAACTTTAGTCTATTTGAATTTTTCCTTAATAGTATTTATTTTTTGAGCTCTAATTCCTCAAACTAAAACCAAACTGAGATTCCATACATCAATAAGCACCTAAATGACTTCTGTGTTTGCATTTTTAGCATTTGTTTGATTTTAGTTTTGTTCATCCAGGACTTTTCTGTCTGATCTCTCCTGGAACCTATAAGATTTCTGATTCAAAGAGTGGGTAATTAATAAAGTTTATTAAAATATATAAATAAAAATACAAATGCAGTCATCTTAATAAATACTATATTTCTATCTACCATTTTATTTTGAGAAAAGCAATGGGAACATCATTTGAATTGCAAAGTCAGCAATACCAGTGTAAGCCAAAGATCTTGAGGGACATATAAATGAAACTGTTTTGCTTTAATTAGGTATGGCAAAAGACCTTTACTGTGAAGTACATAAATTTAGAAGGTTAATTATCAATTCATAAAATGACCTTGAAAAAGATGTTCCCGTCTAGAGACTCAAGACAGATGGACTTTTATGGATTTTAAAGAGCAGCCTAATTTTGCTAATAAAATGTAATAGGAAACAAAATGGGTTAGGTGAATTCTTTAGTATCCCACATTAGTCATATGCTAGAGATATTGAAATTACCAACAGACAAAAAATTTTCACTTATTTCTCCAATTTTCCAATAGTACGTATAAGCTAGTTTAAAATATTGCTTCCATTTAGAGAAATCATTTTTCTGATATTCATATTCTGCTAATGTCAGACAAAAGATCCACTATGAACTTTGGGTTGCAATACACAATACTGGTTAATAGCACATGGTTTGAAGTAACAGAAATCAGTGGTTCTCAAAATGGGACAAATTCATCCCCTTGCTTGGAGGAACTTTGGGCACTATCTGGAGATAGTGCCCTTTGTTGTAACCTGCAGAGGGTGCTACTAGCATCTAGAGAATAAATGCCAGGTCAGGGATTCTACAATGCACAGAATAGCTCAGAATTATCCAACCCTATGATATCAATGGTGTAAAGATTTAGAAACTCTGAGTTATAGTACATTCTGTACACTGCCACAAAATGTCCCTGGTATTCAATTTCATTAAGACTAAGTTTCCCTGATTTCAAACCAGGCGAAGTGAGGACCAAAGGGAGACCTAAACTTTACCCATACGATGACCACTTGTATACTTAATCCTGAATTGTACCCCAGATCTTCAAAATTTTAATAAAAGATAAAATTTCCTCATCTGCATAAGAGGGATCGAAAAATACTTGTTTTAAAGGTTACTTGCAAAGATTCAATAAAACAACATACCTGAAAGAAAATAGCCTAGTGTATGCACACAACAAATAACTAAACTAATATATTTTATTTATTTTATTTACAAAACTTATTTCCACACTTGTATCCCTTAGTATACATTATGCCCCACACTTTTACAGTCACACAAAAAAGAAATGTGTGTATCATTCCAATTATTTATTCCTTAAAGATGTTATAAATAAATCAAACACTAAATTGTTTCTTCTGCTTCCGAAACCACCATTTTCTAAATTCATATTGCCATTTCTTAGCTAAAATTCTGAGCTTTTTCTCGCCTGAGTTACTCCTAATCTTATGCCCCTCAAAAGTATAGCTATTACTGGTCTCATAAAAATATTTAGGGAATTATCTGCTCAAATAAGGAGATGTTGAATGAAGATTTATATTATTCAGCTAAACCAGAAGGAAGACAGCAGAGCTGAATTTTGGAAACAGCTGTCTGTTCTGTTGAAAATCCCTAAAATACATCTGAAGAGCTGTGTGGGTAACTTTGGCTTTTATGCAGAATGTAGAGGGCTTGAAACAGCATCACTTCCACTTTTATGACAGCAACAATAATAAACAAGCATAAGATAACACTGGGTAATATGAAAATTCACAATTTTCTTGAATGCATCAAAGAACTTAGGTCACAGGGTCACTAACTAACTAGAAACCTTAGAATATGTAAGGATCTTCCAATAAAGAAATTATGCTTGTATTAACTCACCTGGAATATATGCTGCTGAATGTCAGTAAGACGAAAAATCAGTAAAAAATGTTTTATTAATCAGTAAGAGCAGGCTAGGGAAAAATTATGGAACATTTTAATGCCATAGACACAGGAGAAATTTCCAACCTTTCTCAGGTCTTTCTCCAAGGACAAATCAAAGGTGCACACAAAAAAATTATGAGATCCCTGAGAAAGTTTTGTTCATGGTACAGGCCTTGGGACAGAGTGGACTGTGGTAACTGTGGTAAGGTCATTAATGCAGACTGTTTTTCTCTAACTCTTCTTTAAAACAGAAGCTCAAAACTGCTGAAAATGACAAATAAATTATCATAGATAAAATAATATTGAAAATAAAAATTTGGAAGTTTTACATTGTCCCTATCTGATGCGGAAACCTACTGTAAAGTTTCATTGATCATGTGATGTCATATTGGAGAAAATATAGGCATACAGAGCAACAAAAGAGAACAGAGATCCCAGAAAATACATACAAATATGCACTATATGTGTTTGTCAAGTGATTACATTTAATGGAAGTCAATTCAATGGGGGGAAAACAGTACTTTCAACAAATAATGCTGGAATATTCTGAATATTCAAATGTAGACCAAGCAAGTAAACAAAAAATGTAATCTATAGAAAAATTAAAAATAAGTCATTGTTCTAAATGTAAAACCTAAAGCTATAACATTTCTGGAATAAGCATAGGAGAATACATTTGTGACCTCAGGTTAGTTGAAGAGTTTTAAGATGTGATATTGGAAACAATCCTAGCAATTGGATTTTATCAATATTAAAATAGTTTGCTTTTCAAAACGCACTGCTAAGAAAGCAAAAAAATAAGCCATGGAATTGGAGAATGTAATTGACAAGTACATTTTTGCCTATGAATTCTATGCAGAATTTAAAAAAAACAAATTTCAATCTGAATGGTTAATATTAAAATAAACAATGCTACACTATAAGAGCAGAAAGTACTATAAACAAAATTAGTCCAGGTATACTTAATGGTGAAAGTACCATTTCCCCTGGGTTCTTGGCAGATCCATGAGACCTATACATTTGAATTTTAATTGGACATAAATTGAGAATGCAAGAATCAATAAACTGGAGGCAGTCAGATAGGTGGTTGGATCAGATAGCCCTACATGGATACATACACCCAGAAGGCAACACTTTCAGGGGATAGGATAGTATAATATTCCAGAGAGGAAGCAGGAACTTCCACTATAAACATTGTTCTCTAAATCCTAACACGTACTCTTATATCATAAAAAATAACATGAAATGCATGAAGTTTTAAAATGAAACGCACCTTTCTAAAATTTTATATGCACACCACAAAAATGATGCAAAATAAAACTTAACCAATAGGGAGAAAAAATCACTATATATAAACAAATAAGAATAGTATTTAATTATATCAACAAACAAAAATATATAAAAGTAATTAAAGTCAATTTAATAGCAATAAAATATACAAAATTCCTGTGAAAGCAGAAATAATGATTCTCTTTCCTGCTCTTCATGTCCCAGTTCATGGCAGTTAGGTTGAGCTATAGGAAATGTTCTAACTAGTGAACTATAAGCAGAAGTAATGTTTTTCAACTCCAAGCATCAGAGATACTTTATTATTTAATCACCAACACTCTTTCACTGTTTCTATGACAGTTGCATGCCCTAGTGATGTAATTAAAAGATAGTAACTCCTCCCACCATCACCAAGTATCCCAGAATGACTGATTTGCCAATCTCCTGACCACTCCATGTAACATTCTATGTTAATGAAAAAGACGCTTTTATTATAGAAACCCATTAAAATTGCTATTGTCTTTAAATTTCTGTAGTGTAATTTATTCTATGCTTACTAATGTAGCATTTTGGTATCAGGAGTAGGGATTATTATAATATATGTACATGTGTGGCACTGGCTTAGAAACTAAGTCTCAAGAATGAAGATCCTCACGTCAGTGACAGAAAAGATGTTATTACATCTCCTGCAGTGGCAAAATAGAAAGATGAACAATGTTCTAAGAAAAGAAAAGCCTATGTTTTAGGTGAATAGGTTGGAAAACCAAACACAGTAGACAATGGTCAAAGTTATTGTAAGATTTTATTAAAATAAATACAGGACAGAAGAGCTCAGAAAAAATGACTGGACAATTTCAAACAAAAGCAAAGGGAATAAAGAGTTCAGGAATTCAGGCAATGTTAACGAGCCAAAGGTTTTTGTTTCTTTTTGTTAAAAGTATAATATCTCTCCTAAAAAATTATTTTCTTATTCTTACCTTAAATATTACTGGCTATTCATACTAATGTCTACGTGAGTAGAAATGAAACCTATTTTTACATGGAGGAAAGAAAGCAACCACCCCTGAAGTTCACGATTTTCAGTGGTCTTGACTGAACAAAATTGAATTCACTAAGAAGAAAAAGGCAGTCTAGATAGATAAGTCTGTTAGAAAAAGAAGAAGAAGGAGGAGGAGAAGGAGGAAAAGAAATACAAGATGGAGAAAGAGGAGGAGGAAGAGAAGAAAATCTACTCATAACGTATAAAAAATAGCTGATACTTGTATTTTAACTGTCACTAGTAACCAATGTCTTTTCTCACAAATTTATATTTATACATAAAACTTATGATCTTTCTTATTTCCAGTCTTTGTATGTTCTTTATGCTACCGCTTTTCTGATATTCTGCACTCTTAGACACTGTTTACTAAACTAATGCTGATTTATCCTGCTGGACTCCACTCAAGTGAACATGCTTCTTCTGGGAGAACCTTGCTTAATCTGTCTGAACTTATTTTCCAAGACCAGTTTACCTCTTAATTTTTAGGTACCATTAGTCTTAGAAATATATCTTCTATAACACTTTATATTTGCTTTTGCTATTGATTTTTTTTTTTGCTGTTACATTTTTAGACTTTGATTTACTGAATTTCAGGAGCCTTTGAAATCAGGTTCTGTGTCTTATGCATTGCATTGATAAACTCCCAGTACCCAGACTTGAGTAGATCCCAAGTCAATACTTATAAAATAGTTGAATAAACATAAACAAAACACATTTTTTGAAATGTCTCATATTCAGGAAAGTATCATTTTTTTTCAAACAGGATTTATTGAGAGGACAGAAAAACTCCCACAGTGGGAGAGGATTCAAGCAGGTTGCCCGAAAGGATCACTTTTAACTTGTGACATTATGAAATACAATAGTTTTTAAATGTTTTACTTCTTTTGGGTTTTTCTTTTCTACAAATAGTTTTCTTTCTTAGGTAAGCTAATTAGTGAGGTGCCCAATTGTCTTTATTAGCCTAAAAATCCCTCAAATTTTCACCCAATTTGAATATTTCAATACTAAGAGAACTTTATTATTTTACTTGATGATATAATTCAATTAATTTTACTGACTCATTCTATAAATAACTACTTTTACAAAAGACACTTTTCTCTTTTTATTTTATGTCTACTAGTTGTTTTTCCAAAGATTATTTTGCTAGAATAATGCATTAGTCAGGATTCTCCAGAGAAACCGAACCAACTGGAAGCATAGATAGTTAAATGGTAGATGGATAGATAGATAGGTATCAATAGATAGATAATTTTAGATATAAAAACTATTAATTGCAAGGAATTGGCTCATGCAATTATGGAAGCTGGGAAGTCTGAAGGTCTGAGGAATGAGCCAGCAAAATAAAGAACCTGATGAGCTGAAGTTTGACTCTGGTCTGATTCTAAAGAACTGGCATCCAGAAAACCAGTGGTGTATAGTTCTACCTGATGGCTGACAGGCTCAAGACCCAAAAAAGGGGCAATGCTTCAATTCAAATTTGAAAGCAGAAACAGTAATCAGTATTCCAGTTCAAAGGCTATCAGGCAGCAAGTATCCCCTTTCAGTGAAGGGGACGGTTAAGTTCCCACCCCCCCATTCATGCCTTCAACTAAATTAGATGAACTCCACCCATGTAAAGGTTGGCAATATGCTTTACTCAGTCTACCAATTTAAATGTTAATCTCACCTAAAAAAACAACTCACAGAAACACCTCAAATAATGTTCAACTAAATATCTGGTTATCCTGTCCAATCATGTTGACACATAAAGAAGGATTACCACAATGTTATTGCATTTGCATTGTGGATATAAAGTTTCTGACTATTATAAAAATGTTATAATCATATCAGTTACAAAGTTCAGGTGTTAAGGTTACTTTTTGAAACCTAGATGAGGAATCTCAAGACAATTTAAGAACATAGTATGCCATAGTTAGAGTTTATTGTGGGAAAAGTCAGAAAATAACTGAGCAATAAAGAGCAATACCTGAGCAGAAACCCAACTCCATCATGAGGCAGAGGAGAAATTAACGATGCCCCCATCGTCAAAAAGACTATTAACTTTTTAGAGGATATGAACATTCTACTAAGTATAATAGGAGTACCAGCTTGAGAATGATGAAAAGACTTTTTTTTCAGAGCCTTATTTACTTTGTGGCTAGTAAATTATGCCAGCTAAAGAATCTAAATGATAAATCTCACCTGATTTAGAGCAATTTGGAGAGACCTCATCTCTACAACAAAAAAATCAAAATGTGCTGGGCGTGGTAGTGTATGCCTGTAGTTCCAGCTGGAAGGCTGAGGTGGAAGGATCGCCGGAGCCCAGCAGGTCGAGCCTGCGGTGGCCGGGAGCGGCCACTGCACTGCAGTCTGGGTGACAGAGTGAGACTCCAACTCAAAAAAAAAAAATAAAAAAGTAAAAAAAAATAAAAAATAAAAATTTATGAAGTATCCTAGTTTTAAATATTGCATGTTAAATGTATTTCGGAATTGTTTTTCCTTTAGTTCTCTACTGGAGTCCATGTTAAAAGAATACAAACTGAATGAGTTCTATTCCTTTTGTTTGGTGAGCTGCAAAGGTAGGGGAAGATTGTAGGCATACCTAATTCTGTAAAGGTAAAAATTTTAAGTAACTTGCATGTGACTTATATTAACAAGATTTTAAAAGGTTCACTGCATTTATATATTTCCCCCCACACTCAGTGCAACAGGAGTTTCTTTCTTTGATACTCATACGAAGTCCAAAAAAGGATTTCCTGGTGAGTGATTGGTCTTTCATATAATCATTTAGGGACTCAGTTCCAATCTCCATTTTAGTCTGCTCTGCTTTAGAATTCTAAATTCCTTGAATGTAACAAACAATTGAATAAAAAAGAAGAATCATGCAGAGGAGGTATGTGGGACCAGATTTAGAAGCCATCATTATAGCTTCTGATGATATTGCATTTCCCACCATGTAGTCACATAACCACTGCTAACTGAAAGGAGACCAGAAAAGTTATATATTGCATATATATATGTATATATATATACATATATATATGCAGAAAATTCCAAAACAAATTGTTTATCATTAATATCTATGTAATTTATAATTATTATATATTTCTTTAAAAAGATATACTCTATAAAAATTTGTTAATTTATACATACACATAGTTGACCTACTATTAAAAAGACATAAAATACTCCTAAAGGCAGAAAATAAATAGTCATAAATTTCCAAATAGTACATGTCTAAGTTTGGAGATAATATTTTTAATCCTAAGTAAGCAGGTAAAAAAGTCACAAGTTAGATTCTGATTAGAAAAAAATTTCCAAAAATAATTAATAAATATTTTAGAAAAGGAGTAAAAATACAAATACTTGACTTCTTTATCAGGTGTCACTAAAATTAGGAAAATAATAATTAAACTACCCACTATATTTGATTTGCTATTAGAATTTGAAAGGACAATTATGAAAATACACATTGGGCCTGAAGGTCAATTTCAGCAGGTAAATATTAATTCTGAACATGAAAAGGCAAGACATTTAGATATGTAGAAAATTGGGATAAAACTATGATCTTCTGCATAATTTTTAATACTTTCTTATCAAAATAAGGTTTAAATAAATATATGTCTCTGTGTGTGTGTGTGTGTGTGTGTGTGTGTGTGTGTGTGTGGGTATGTGTATGTATGTGCATACACATATATGTGGGCATGTTTGTTAATTTCTGCAAAGGTGTATTACATATTTTATATAGAATAATAATAATGTGATTTTCTGTTATGTAACTAGCATTGATGTAAGCTATAGTTTGGACTACAGCTAACAAATAGCTTGATAAGAGGATAATAAGCTTATAATACTGTCACCATATATTAACCAGTATAAAATGTCATTTATTTAAACAACTACTTATATTCAAATACTAATGTTTATTTAGATATATTAAGAATACATTACTTTTAAATAAAATATAAGGTCAATAGAAAAGTAAAAGTGTTATGATTTTTTAAATCCTCACAGAGTCTGCCTTTTATAAATATGTTTTTTGTACCCCATACTCTTAAAAGTTTTTATATTTCTTCAAACTTATAAATTCAATCTGTGAACTCAAACTCTTTGTAAAAGTACAAACAATTCAAACGTTAGTCACAAAAAAGTTAAAGTTTTCCTTTAGCTCTACTAATAAATTAACCCAATAGCCTTGCTGAAATGTACCCATTGCGATTTTGATTTGAATCCTTTCAGATATTTTTTCTATGTGTGAAAGGTATAAATTACCTTTCTCAAGACAAAATTTATATACAAAGATTTACACATACTTAATGTGCACAATGTGATTTGAAAGTATTAACACATCCATGATACGTCACCATATCAAGGTAATAGACATATACAACACCTTTAAAGTTACTTATGTCCTTTAAGCTTTATTCTTGTTGTTGTTTGTTTGATTGTTTTGTATGCCATATAATTTTTTTATTTTTTGAAAGAATACTTAATATATCTACCTTCTTAAAAATGTTGAAGTGCACAATATAATATTGTTAAATATAGACTCTATATATTGCAGAAGAGCTATACAACTTATTCATTTAGTATATAGAAACTTTATATGCATTGAACAAGTCCCAGTTTTCCCTACTCCTTGCAACCACTATTGTATTCTTTATCTGTATAGATTTGTCTATCATAAGTCAGGCTCAGTGATTTACACCTGTAATCTTAGCACTTTGAGAGGCCAAAACAGGACAATTACTTGAGTCCAGGAGTTCAAGACTTTCATGAGTGACATAAGCAAGACTTTGCCTCTACCAAAAATCAAAAATTAGCCAAGTATGGTGGCTGTGCCTGGGCTCCCAGCTACTTGGGAAGCTGACGTGGAAGGATCATCGAGCCCAGGAGGTTGAGGCTGCAGTGAGCCATGATTGTACTATTGCACTCTAGCCTGGGTGACAGAATGAGACTTTGATTCAAAAAATAAAAATTAAAATCTACATAAATAAAGTCGTCATTGTAGATAACTCATATAAATAGACTCATGCAGTATTTGTCCTTCTGTAACCGGCTTATTACATTTAGAAAATGTCCTTCAGGTTTATTTATACTGTTGCAAATGGCAGGATTTCCTTTTTTTTTTTTTTTGAGTTGGAGTCTCACTTTGACACCCAGACTGGAGTGCAGTGGCCGCTCCTGGCCACTGCAGGCTCGACCTGCTGGGCTCCGGCAATCCTTCCTCCTCAGCCTTCCAAGTAGCCGGAATTACAGGCATGTGCTACCACGCCCGGCTGATTTTTTTGATTTATTGTAGAGATGAGGTCTTGCCAAGTTGCTCAGGCGGGTCTCGAACCCGCAGACTCAGGCAATCCACTCACCTCAGCCTCCCAAAGGCACGGGATTACAGGCTGAGCCACCGAACCCGGTTGATTTCCTTCTTTTTTAAGGCTGAATAATATTTCATCATATGTACACACTGTGTTCTCTTTATCCATCCGTCTTTCAATAGACACTTAGGTTGTTTTTATATCTTGGCTATAATAAATACTGCTGCAATGAATATGGGTATGCAGCTATGTCTTTAAGATTCTGATTTTAGTATTTTTCATGCAATGATCTGAACATGGCACCCCAAGATATCGTATACTGAAACATAATCACCAAGGTGATATTATTTAGGAATGGGGCAACTAGGAGGAGATTAAATAATGAATTAACCCTCATAAATGAGATCAATGCCCTTATAAAAGAAATGCAAGAAAGCTGTTTTCTCCTTTCATCATGTGAGCATGCAGCAAGTGGCACTGTCTTGGAGATGGAGATGGATACCAGTCTTCACCAGAGATCGTATCTACCAACATCTTAATTCTGATCACCTCAGTCTACAAAACTGAGAAAATAGATTTCTGTTTTTTATAAATTACCCAGTCTCAGGTACTTTGTTAAAGCAGCGAGAAGAGACTAAGACATTTTTGGATATACACCCAGAAATGATATTGTTAGATTATATGGTAGTTTTAATTTTTTGAGAAACCTTCATACTATTTCCCATGGCAGCTGCATCATGTTATGTTCACACCTTATCAGATATAAAAATACCTCAGCTAGCCGGGTTCGGTGGCTCAGCCTGTAATCCCGCGCATTTGGGAGGCTGAGGTGAGTGGATTGCCTGAGCCCGCAGTTTTGAAACCCACCTGGGCAACTTGGCAAGACCTCATCTCTACAATAAATCAAAAATGAGCCGGGCGTGGTAGCGCGTGCCTGTAGTTCCAGCTACTTGGAAGGCTGAGGCGGAAGGATCGTAGGAGCCCAGCAGGTCGAGGCTGTGGTGGCCGGGAGCGGCCACTGCACTCCAGTCTGGGCGACAGAGTGAGACTCCAACTCAAAAAAAAAAAGAAATACCTCAGCTTTGGGGAAAACC
Source organism: Carlito syrichta (assembly GCF_000164805.1). NCBI lineage: Eukaryota > Metazoa > Chordata > Mammalia > Primates > Tarsiidae > Carlito > Carlito syrichta. The sequence continues at coordinate 346,500 of NW_007252949.1, forward strand.
TGATCCCAGATCCCAGATAACACCAGTTTTCAAGTCACTCGGGCCACTTAGGACATCATGAAACAGTACAGGTATGCAACGCAATTGCTATAGCTGCCAGTTGAGAAACTCACCACCCAAAGGTTATATATAACTAAGGAAACCCTACAGTGCCTTTGTCAGTCCCCTGCCAATCACAAAAGAAGAAATAGTCTACCCAAATGAGAAGGAAATGGAGAAAATAATTCTGACAACAAATACTATAAAACAGAGTTCAACAGCCCCCCAAAAACCATACTAACTCTTCAGCAATGAACCCTAACCAAAATGAAATATTGGAAATTCCAGACATTGAATTCAAAAGGTTAATTATAAAATTGATCAATGAGCTGAGTTTTCAATTGATCAATTGAAAACCAGCATGAAGATATTTTTTAAAAGAAACCTATTCAGCATATGAATAAAAATTCTTCAAAGACACACACACATCACTTCTCAGCCTTTTAGCTAAGATCAAGTGCAGTACCTGTTCTTATCAGTGTAATATCTGATATGTCCTCTATCCGAGCACAATATATTAAATGGATTTTTGGAATTAGGAGATGGAATAGGAACTTGCTCTGTCCACTCCACGCATCGACCTGGTATTGCAGTGCTTCCAGGAACGGTGCACCCCTCCGGGAGAATTAAATTGTATGGAAAGTTAAAAAAAAAAAAAAAAAAAAAGACACACACACACACACACACAGCAGAAATTCTGGAAATAGAAGAATCATTTTAGGTAAGTACGAAATACAGTGGAAAGTTTTTTATTTTATTTATTTTTTGTTTGTTTTTGAGTCAGAGTCTCACTGTCGCCCAGGCTGGAGTGCAGTGGCACACTCTCGGCCACCGCAGCCTCAACCTGCTGGGCTCAGGCGATCCTTCCACCTCAGCCTTCCCAGTAGCTGGAACTACAGGCACACATCACCATGCCTGGCTAATTTTTTTATTTGTTGTAGAGATGACGTCTCGCCAAGGTGTCCAGGCTGGTCTCGATTTCTTGGGCTCAGACAATCCTCTTACCTTGGCCTCCCAAAGTGCTGGGATTATAGGCATGAGCCACAGTACCCAGCCACAGTGGAAAGTTTTAATAGTAGACTAGGCCAAGCAGAAGAAAAGATCACAGAACCTAAAGACAAGGCTTTGGAATTAACCCAATCAGACAAAAAATTTAAATAATAATAATACAGAATTAAGAGAACATAAAATCTTCAAGAAATACGTGATTATGTAAAGCATTCAATCCTAGAATCCTAAATGTTTCTGAGCAAGAGGAGAAAACAACAGGCTTAGAAAATCTATTTTAAGGAATAATGGAGAAAACCATCAGAGAAATGCAAATTAAAACCACAATGAGATACTACCCTACATGAATAAAAATGGTCACTATTAAAAAATCAAAACAAAACAACAATAGATAAGAGCATGAATGCAGAGAAAAGGGAACACTTATACGCTGTTGGTGGGAGTGTAAATTGGTACAACCTCTGTGTAAAGTGGTGTGGCAATTTCTAAAAGAACTAAAAGTAGATCAACTGTTTGATCTAGCAGCCCCACTTCTAGGGATCTATCCTATATAACAGAGGTCATTTTAAAAAAATACACCTGCACCTCCATGTTCATCACATCACAATTCACAAATGCAAAGATGTGAAAGCAACCTAAATGCCCATCAACTAATCAGTGGATAATGAAAATGTGGTATTTATAAACCATAGAATACTACACAGCCATGGTAAAGAATAAAATTATGTTCTTTGCAGCAACATGGATAGAGGCAGAGATGATCATCCTAAGTGAACTGACTCAAAAACAGAAAACCAAAAACCACATGTTCTCACTTAAAAGAGGGAGCTAAACTAAGGATCTGCAAAGACATAAAAATTGGTATAATTGACACTGAAGACACGGAATGGGGAAGAGGTAGATGGGTGAAAAATCACCTATTGTGTACAATGTACCCAGGTAGGATTGATGGGAACATATAAAATCCAGAACAAAACTATTTGTAACCATTAAAGCTATTAAAATAAAGAAAAAAATTAAAAAATTAAAAGATGTGAATAGTCACTTCTCAAAATAAGACATACAAACACCCAACAGACACATTAAAAAATGCTCCGCTTCACTAATCATCAGAGAAATGCAAATCAAAACCACTTAAGATACCAACTAACTCCAGTAAGAATGACCATCATTAATAAAACAAAAAACAACAGATGCTGATGACGATGCAGAGAAAAGGGAATGCTTCTACACTGTTGGTGGAATAGCAGACTAATTCAACCTCTATGGAAAACACTGTGGCGATTTTCATACCACCCAGCTATCCCCCTTCTGGGAATGTACCTTGTGCACACAAGTTTATTGCAGCACTATTCGCAATAGAAAAAACACGGAACCAAACATGCTGCCCATGGAAAATGAACTGGATTTTTAAAACATGTGGTATACATACATATACACAATGGAATATTATGCAGCTGTAAAGAAGGGCAAAATTATGGACATTGCAGCGACTTAGATGGATTTAGAGTCTATTATACTCAGTGATCTATCACAGAAACAAAAACCTGAGTACCACATGTTCTCCTTCATAAACAGACCCTGAACATCTAGCATCATACTACAAGAAAGGGGTTGGCAGTAATGGGACACTGCAGGGGACGGGGAGGAGCACATAACATCAACAAGGGTACCTGATCCTAATCCGGTCAAAGTGAGATCGAATGGGAGGCCCAAACTTTACCTGTACGTAAACCATTTATGTACCCAATCTTGTCATACCCCACATCTTTAAAATAAAAATAAATAAATAAAAATAAAAGACTGAACCATTGTTGCTGTTCATGTTCATTACCCAGATAAAGTAGTCCCTTGGTATCCAGCGGGGATTGATTCCAGGACTCTCATGAATGTCAAAATTCACAAATGCTTAAGCCCTTTATATAAAACGGCATGGTATTTGCATATAACCTATTCACATCATTTTGTAGGCTTCACATCAACTCTCAATTACTTATACCTAATAAAATGCCTGTAGAGCATTTCATTTATATGGATTTAGATTGTACTCAGTGTATGACAAAAATCAAGTTTTACTTTTTGGTACTTGTGGATGTTTTTTCCATATATATATATATATATTTATCTGTAGTTGGTTGAATTCACAGATGGGGAATCCACAGACATGGAGGGATAGCTGTATATGATTTAAGATTCTGATTGGCTTGTGTTATTTTATGCCCCTTGGTGAAATCTGGACTACATCTTTGCTTTCCCTTATTTTATTCCCTTTTGTGTTGGTGAATTTTATGTTGCTGCCACTTAAAGGAAAAGGCGAGTGGCTGGAGAAATACGTTCAAAAAGCCTGGTAGCTTGAACCAGCACCAAAGATGAACAAGTAGAATGTTTCTGTGTATTAGTGTGCTTTGGACGCAAAGCCTTCAGGCATCACTCAAGACCTTGTATGAACTCTTTAATTTCTTCTCTTTGTTTCCTTGAGAATTGATTTTATCTTTCCATCTATTGGGAAGTACACCATGTCAGGGTTAGACATAGTGACAACTTGCATTTTTGTCGACATCTAGACACAAGGTACAAAAGCAACATATTTTTCCCCAAGAGTCTAAGCTTTCACAGAGTTGTCTCAGTTGAAGGACTCACCTTCGCCGAAGAAACACACGCTTCATTCATGTACTCTCATCTTATTCTCAATGACATTTCTAGTTTTTGAAATTATACACTTTCACTAAGGATAGCTTAGCACTGCTATGACCATTTTGAGGACATTTTGATATGACTTAAGCCATTTATAGATATCTTAGAACCGAAGTTAGAAAATATACAACATTTAATGGTCAGCCTTTTTTGATTGCTATGAGGAAAAAATCAAAACCTAATTTGGAATCCAAAATCGTTTTCCTAAAATATTTTTTCCTGGTGTAGACTAGTCAAACTTGTGAAAATGAACAACAAACAAACAAGCAAAAAACTTTAGAAAACTTTACCCTTATAATTCTCCATCTCCAGAGCATGAATTTTCCCCCACATGTGCTCCTACCTCTAAGAGTGAATTGTAATTCAACATAACAGTTGTCCTAAATCTCCCAGCATGCCACGTTAAGGTCAGGAATTAATGGCAAGTAGACTTTAACACATTGTCATGGGTAAATTTGAAACATGTTGCCAAAAATTTTCCAAACCCATGAGAACAAAGGGGAAAAAAATCAAAATAATTCTGGTTTCTCATGAGCCTTTGTAATCCCTGTCTTCTGAATGTATAAAATTGTGTAGACCACTTAGATGGTCACTTAGTAGCCAAAACTTGGACAAGGAGTATAATTAGGGAAATGGAGGAAGTTCCAGGGTGAATCAAAGATAAATGAATGTCACGGGCCTGAGAATGAATGTAACATAGCCCAGGAGATAATATAAAACCTTGTCAAAGAGATTTCACAAACCTTCCTTCAAACATTGACCTATGTTCAGTCTTACAAAAAATGAAGGCAAAGGATAAGATGGAGAATTCAGCGATTACTTGAAAAATACTTTCAGATATTGACAAAGAAAGAATTATGCTGTGCAAAATTAAACAAGCCAGGAATTCTTTATTCAACTTTGTCACAATAGGGAGACTGTATTATACTCAAGTTCACTGAGATGAAAAAAGCAACCAAACAAACACAAAAACAAAAACACTGAAATTTTTAACAATTTGTGTGAGGGAAATTATAGGCCACCTGTGTTTATGAGTTGTCCATACTCAAAGGGAAAGTAAACTTTCTTATGTCTTCATGACAGGAGATAATTGGTTTTTTTTGTTTTGTTTTTTTTTGAGTTGGAGTCTCACTCTGTCGCCCAGACTGGAGTGCAGTGACCACTCCCGGCCACCGCAGCCACGACCTGCCGGGCTCCGGCGATCCTTCCGCCTCAGCCTTCCAAGTAGCCGGAATTACAGGCATGCGCTACCACGCCCGGCTGATATTTTGATTTATTGTAGAGATGAGGTCTCGCTGCCCAGGCGGGTCTCGAACCCGCGGGCTCAGGCAATCCACTCACCTCAGCCTCCCAAAGGCGCGGGATGACAGGCTGAGCCACCGAGCCGGCTGGAGATAGTTTTACAACTTGGAGCAGAAAACCACTGAAGTAAGGTCCAACATTCTCAGAGAGATTGGAAGGTACAGGAGCTTTCTCCTTCAACTTTACATTTAAAAGAGAGAGAGGCTCGGTGGCTCAACCTGTAATCCCACGCCTTTGGGAGGCTGAGGTGAGTGGATTGCCTGAACCTGAGGGTTCGAGACCCGCCTGGGCAGGCAAGACCTCATCTTCACAATAAAATCAAAAAAGTAGCGCGCGCCTGTAATTCTAGCTACATGGAAGGCTGAGGCGGAAGGATCGCCGGAGCCCAGCAGGTCGAGGCTGCGGTGGCCGGGAGCGGCCACTGCACTCCAGTCTGGGCGACAGAGTGAGACTCCAACTCAAAAAAAAAAAGAGAGAGAGATCTCTGGTCCTGGAGAAAGACATTCACTGCGTCGTAAAACTGGCTTGAGACTTCAAAGGAGAGTTATATACATTTCAAAGAAGGGTGAGATAGAATTTGCAATTACAAGTATTCTAAAATATATGTTCCACAAAAAGATTTCTTAGCAACCTTGAGTCCAGAAAGAAACCTGTCTAAAGGGAAACATTAAAATAGTCACAGTCGACATATTTCAGGTATAGTTATAATGCAGATGTTTCCATTGTACATGCAGTATCTTTTTGTAGACCAATTAAAACCTGAATTTGGTAAGAAACAGAAATGTGGTAAATGCTCTCTTTGACCAATCTACAATATTTAGCTGAATGCTCTGTAAATATTTAAGAGAATTAAAACTACTGAGATTCAGGTGAAGTTGATGACTTTCACTCTGCAATCAAAACAATGTGCTGGATGCACTCGAGCGACAAAAATGAGAAACTATTCCTTTTGATAAAAGTGTTTCCAGAAATTATAAAAACATAGATCCTTAAGACCAATTCTTACCATCAATGGGAAAAGAAAGAAAGAAGGAAAACGTTTCTGAGTTAACGATGGAATGGCTCTGAAGAATTATAGTATCCAATTTGCATTGTTTCCCTTAAACAAGCAAGGAGAAATGACTCTATAGAAAGAGAAAGCAGAGCTTTCAAACAGCAAAAATGCTACTCTGTCAAGTGTAAATCTTAGTATAATTTTTCTGTATCTCCCGTGGTGTTCTAAGACTACTTCCATGGTCTGGGATCTCTAATTTTCCCAGGCACTTTCATCCAAATTGTACCTCTTTCCCTTGGGCTCCTCACAAATCATCATTGAATTTCTTCTCTATTCTAACTTCTAACTTCTCCGTTCTAACTTAAAAGACAAGTACCTCCTTTATAAATAAAACTACCAAATCAAATGTTATTGAGACTGGCTGTTACTTGAAATAACCAAGATCTTTGTATGGCATTGCTCAACTGTCCATGAATTTTCTTTTCTCCTCTAACTTCACTCAACCTCAAAATAGAGATTTCTAAGGAGTCAAGGCTTCCAGTAATGTAAGAAGAATTATTGGGACTCCATCCACCCAAGAAAATATTAACTTACCTAAGTGATTAGCCAAATTTGCCTGGTACTCTTCAAGTCTGAAGCAAAAGTAGAACTAAGTCTCACTGAAGAAAGAATGAAGCAAATACAGCCTTATTGTCCCCTGTGCCAGCCCTTGTAATAATCCTGTGTTACATGTTAAAAAGCTAAATGATGTGGATTTAGGGACTCACAGAATCTGAGAGATACAAGCAAAATCGTGATCTTACAATTTTGTGTGGACTTTGACAATACTGTCAAATAAAAGCTAGTCTACCAATGAAAAAAGCTATTAAAATGCTAGTGGAAAATGCAATAATTTTCATGAGAATGGACAGAGTAGTCTTTCATGGATATGGTTTAATTTTAAAAATCAATTAGGTTTGATTTCTTTATTAGGCATATGTAATTCCAGACCCCATAAGGGAAGGCACTGTGTCCAGGAGGCCAAAGAAATCCAAGAAATTGAAGAAATGGCCCAGTGACAATGGATGAGACATGGACTTTATTCAGGAATTTAGGTACAGGGATGACTGGACAGAAAAAGAAAAATTGCTCCCAATTATAAAAGGCACACTGGTTATATTATAACATTTTACACAGGACAGAGTGTGGGGTTAAGCAAGAAAAGAGTATGGTTTCTAGTGCAAAGGTGTAGTGTGAGATCATACTTACCCATATGTCTCATGTACACAAAATGGCTGAGATTTCTCTCAAGGAGTGGGATTTTTAGGATTATAGTGAACTAAAGGTGAGTTAAAGGGAACCAAATGTTACAGGCATTGAGCTAGCCATGCCTGATCTAATCTGAATCCATCTGAGGTGAGGGTGGAAAGCCTGAGAGGCACTGCCTGAAGAAATGGTGCGTGGGAAACTTCGCCATGCATAGTTACAAGATGTGGCCAGCAGACACTGGAGAACACTTCACACATGTCCTCAGCATGGCCTGCATGCCCAAGGGGAAAGAGACACCCAGGGCTAGCCAAACCAGGACCTTGCCTCAGGCTCCATTCCTCTGCTTGGGGCTGTTTCCAAGGTATGCTCATGATGTCACAGAGCGTGTGTCACCTTACAGCATGCTGTGTAATCACTTACTCGCATGAATATAGACTAAAATAAGAAGTTTGAATGGCATTCTCAATATTTAAAATGCAGAACAGTTAGAAAATATTTTATTGTATTTTGGTATATTGGCTCATCAAATTCATTAATGCAATATTATAGGCTGCTTTATTTATTTGATTTTTTAAACTTTATTAGAGAACTAATTTTGGAAGAAATACTACACCTAACCTTGCATAATTCATTCTGATAGTGAAAGCCTCCCTCAATTTTGAGCTCCAGGCTTCTCAATTGCCTTATTGTTGCCCTGGCTTTGGTAGGTAAGGGTCACAAATCTGAACTTAAAAACACAAACTTGTAGAAACAAGCAGATGTTAAAGTCAATTTTGGTTATTTCTGGTCTTGATTTTGAGGATGTCTTGTATAAACTGGAGACCTACATCAACAAGTTAAACATACCCAGAGCAAGAGTCAGAGAAGCTGAGGGACTATCCCCCTGATGGTAAAGTATTTTCAGGGCCAGCCACAGTGTCTTGCTAATAAGCTGAGAAAGCAAAGAAGTGACAAAATAAGTGACCAAGAAAATGGCTGTTGCTTAATTTGTGATATTTCTTTTTAAATATCACATAAAAACTTCTTTTGTGATCTTTCCTAACAGGAAATCACTAGGGAAAGGAATTCTGGAAAATGCAGCTTAAACTAGCCAAATGGGCATATTAAAAGGTTACTCAGGTATATTATATTGTTACTTAATATATCAAAATATCTGTATTACTAAAATGTGTTATCTAATTATTTTTTAAAATAATATTCTATAAAAATATACATTTGGTACAACTCAAGTAATTCGGGATTACAGCATTAAAAGAGAAAATAAATTTGTGAATTAATATCAAATTTGTCAATCGTTACATTATTTTGCAGAATAATCACTGTAGGGGAAGACAATATTTAGAGATTTGAGACATTTCACTGATTATACTACAACAATTTGAGTTCACATGCAACTATGATTTTTGTCATTCTATTGTTTTTCTTCAAGCACTATCAATAATTTTTTGCAATTGATATTTTCAACTTCTAAAAATCTATTTCATCTGTGAAACCCCTTTAACTACAAAAAGCAATGCCTTTGCACAATCATCTCTGTGACAATAAATCATTAGCATTATGTTGTTGTGTTTTTATCAAGTGGGTAGAACTCATTCTTTAGATAATAATCACTATATAAATTTGAAAGTTTTAGATTTATTTATTTTCAGAGTTTACTTATCTTCCCATAATAGCTTACATTTAATTTGCATTATTAAAGGCTATGTTGACATCCAAACTAGAAATCTACATATTCCTGAAAAATTGAATATTTTGTTTCATGAGCAATACCAAGTAAATTTACACTCTGCTATTAACACCTGTTATTATGTAGGCAATCACTAAGCACAAAATGATTTCACAATGCCATTATTAGTTTCTATGGTGACATGGGACTTGCATTGATAGACAAAAATAGTTGAATAAGCAATGGTATCTCTTGCATTATAAAATCTGTTATCATTATCTGTACAACTCTTTCATTTCATACATTGTTCCTAAATCTTCTTAAAGTGCATAAAACTTAAAATAGACTCTTTTGTGAAACTCCATAGGATCTGCAGCTGGGTAATTTGTTCGTCTCCAGTAGTGCAGAAATAGCCCAATGACACCTAAATGCACTCCCTGGCACACTTAAGAGACTGCTAACACATCAATTATAGATGTCTTTGTTAAACTTTCCTGGAATTATGTGTCCCAAGGAGCTAATTTATAGGCTTGAAGGTTTTGATATAGGTGTCAATTAAGTTGAATTTGTATTTTCCATAATTGAAAAATGTTAATGAGAATGTATTCTAATTTTTCAGTTAGCTAATCAGTTCCAGTCTTTGACATATTCATTTTAATTTTTTTTTCCATTTTATTCCAGCATCTCATTGATGACCTTCACATGAGGTTGAGCATATTATTATGGAGTAAAGATTTTTCTCTGATGGAAGAATACCCCATAACAGCTGATACATGTAATAATATGTACTGAAAAGAAAAAAGACATCGTATCATTGGAGAACCATGTAAAATCCTGTATTATTTTAATCACCCTCTCCCTATGAATTTTCTGGATGGTATTACCATGTGCTGGGCCAATGTTTAAAACCACAAATACATAGTTTTCTGGTTATCTAGAGCAAACTGGGGAATGCGGCTGAAACTCAAAGTTAAATAGTTTTTCTATTACCAAATCACTTTATATATATGAAATCAATTCTAGATGTTCTAGGAAATATTTTCAAAATTTCATTGGCTAAATGAAACAAATGCTTTATTTTCTAACCTTATCTCAAGTTAATGTAGAGGGGTGATAAGGCAACAATGCTTGCTCAAGGCAGTCATTCAGGTTCCTGCGTCCATTTTTAACATGTGACCTCAAGTTTTCCCTGGCATTCTTCAGCCAGAGCATATGGGCAAAGTTAATATAGAAGAAGCTATGGTAAGTTTTGGGAATCAGGCAAAACTGTATTATCCTCATGATTTCCATCCCTAATCCTGTCCATTCGTTAACATGGCTCCTTCCAATCACAAGATGGGTGGTGATATAATCTAGCAGCTGCATAAAAGTAAAGAAAATGCAGGAATATTGGGGAATTATCATTCTCTGCCATGATATCTTGCCTCCTGTATTTAAACTTTAGTATGAAATACCCTACGCTTTGCCAGTGTGTGTTTCTTCACTGTTAATGTACAACATGCTTTTGTTTTCATTTAATATAGATGTATTTTATTTGCTTTTTTTCATAATGAAATGTTTATCTGATTTTGATCAGTATTTTGTTAGGCAGCCTACTTGATAATTTTATTTTTAATTGATTGAGGCTGTGGAGTTATTAGAAAGAAATATCACAATTTACATTCTAATCTGGAAAAAGTGGAATTTTAAAATTAATGTATAATTATATGAATAGTCTTCAGACAGGTATAAAACCTTGCCCTGCTAGTTAATGGTGTTTGGGAAACTATACTTTGTTTTACTTTGTCATTGAATAATCACTCAGAATGTGCTGTGGTTATTACCTATTAATTGCATGTTACATTATAGATAAGAGAATATGCTTAGAGAGTCTCTAGTCCAGTTAGAAGAGGGCAAAATGGCACACACACAAAAAAGTAAGATATTTGAAAAGGGCTAAGAATTTTCAAAGAGCTGGTTGCCTCTTCACATAGATGAGGTAATTATGTCATCAGTAGGCCAGGTCCATGGACATGTGAAGTGTTACTATTGTTGCACATCCTGCTTTATGCTGGTTTATATTTAGTGAGTGGAGTTTTGAAGAAAAAAAAAAAAACAGCACAAGGTTTGACTGACTGTTAGTGTCTTTTCTGTATTATATCACTTATTCTTTGCAAGACCAATTTTTAACTTCAGATTATAATTATTAGGTTTTAAAATGGGCTTTAGGTCACACTATACGAAATATTTCAGAACAATAATAGAAACAAGGTACATAGTTGGACATAAATTTGACTTAAATCTACTAAGATTGTTCTTTTGTGTATTCATTTGGTACAGCTTGATTACTATATATATTAGAAAAGTTTAAAAAAATAAAGAACCAAAAAACAAGAATGAGAGTACTCAGCTAGAATTATGATATTATAGAGTTTAAGTACAAGTTTCATTAATGCTGTTCTTATATATAGTCAAATTCTGCTCATTTAAACAAATGATATTTTTATTCTATTTGGTAAATATTAAAATTTTATGAGATGTTACATTCTTGGAATAAACAAAAATGATCAGTTGTCACTTGAGGACTTTTATGGGAAGAAATTAAGTGACTCTTATGAATCAATTATCTCAATCCCTACGACAATGATACAATATTAGCAATATTACTGCTATAGAGAAGGAGAGTGAAAAAAGAAAAAGAGGCTAATTTTAGGTAGAGCCTTTATCAACTTGTTTCTATTCCTTTCCAAAAAGAATAAAATGTCAATTTAAACTATTATTAACTAGGAACTCTTATCAAGATATCTGTGCAATGTTGACTCCACAAAAGGATCACCAGAAAACATATTGATCAAACTAAAGTTCATATCAATGCAGCAAAAATAATAATAAAAAAAGCACCTTGACAGAATCTTAGTGACTCTCAAGGAAAAATATTTATAGGATATTTAGGGCCTGGGAACAACTGGTTTAAAACAAGCCTTACAATGTGAGAAACTATTTAAACTGAAAATATTATTGGCATAACAGTTTAGGATAGTAGGCACAGACAGGAAATGATCTTGATAAACAAACTGTTGTGTCATGAACTTTTTGCCAAGGTGAGCAAAATTTTTTTTCTGATAGGAGAGCTATTTGCCTAAGGGAGCAATCTACTTTATCATATGTTATCTTAAGATTTTCTTGAATCAAACACAAAGTCTGTTTATTGATTTGTAAGGTAAAATTCCCACACAAAAATATCTAGGGATAGAACCAATACAAGAAAAAAAATGGTAGGAAGAGTGGGGTTCAGTTCTCAGTTAAGATAGTTAAAACTATGTTAATGCAAGTGATTTCAATTCTCAATACCATTCTTGGAAAGGAAAATGTCTTATTATGTCATATGAACAAGCTTTCTTACAAAAACTTGCAAGAAATCTTTGTGGAAGTGTTCCAACTTTTTCTTAGGCTCTGAAGTTCAGAAAGGAAAGAGACAACTTATTTTTGTCTCAAATTAAAAAAAAAATTCTGCCTAATTGGTACACATCACAGTTAATAATCCCCTATTAGGGTAATTGTCTTATGTAGAGCTACCTTTCATTATCAGCTTAAGACTGTTCTGTCTAATATAGTAGTCACTGGTCTCAAATAATTATTTGAATTTAAATTTTGATCAATTAAAATATAAAAGTCAATACATCAGTAATGCTAATAAATTTCAAATGTTCAGAGCCACCTGTGACTGGTAACTACCATGTTGGACAATGCAAAATTATAGAACATTTCTGTCATCAAAGAAAGCTCCATGATACAGCATTGATCAAAGATAATTTTTATATTTTGAGAGTTTACATAGAATATATTCACATTGTTCAAAGCACAAATATCATTTCTAGGTTTATAGAACAATATTCTTATTTATGGATAAGATCAGCATTAAAATTGTCAAGTAGTGGTATTTCACATTAATTGTTACTTTCATGTGAATTGACAGTTTGTTATACATTTCAGTTTTTTGTGTCGAATTCCCTTTGGGTTGTCATGTTTTCATTTCATCTTTTAAAATAAAAAGCTATTAGGGACAATGGGAAATAAACATTTTTTCTCTTCAAGTTTCATTGACTGTTCATTAGATATTTATGAGCACACTTTAAAAAATACCACTGAGTCATGTTTCTGGGAAAAGTAAAAATACATAAAACAATCCCATCGTGTGCTATTAAACTTTCATGTATATTAAAATTAAAGACCTATGGTTTGTAGGCTTAAATTTCTGCACAAGAATATCTTGGGACGAAACGAATAAAAGTAAAGTGGAAGGAAGAGTGGAGTTCAGTTCTCAGTTGAGATAAACTATGTTAATGCAAGTGTGGTTTCAATTTTCAACCCCATTCTCAGAAAGAAAAACTTCTTATTACTTTCTTAAAACTTCTGATTTAATAGTTTTGTTATATTCCACAGGAAGAAAACAAAAGAAATTTATAAATGAGACTAAGATTTAATAGTAGTTGATTCTACTTGGTTAGTTTCATTCAGAATATCATTCGTTTAGAACTATAAGAGAATCTTCAAACTACTTGATCTTTTTCTATCAAAATGTCAATTGAGTGATAATCAACTAAATTTGATCATTTTGGGGGTTCCCATTTAATATGTACCCCTGCATCGATATGACTATCTGATGAAGGCAGTAAAGGTGATTTTTCTTTTAAGTCTGACCAAGTTCCTTTTAAAAAATACTGTGGATTAGTAAATAATCAAAACTTAACTATTAAGCTTCAATTGGTCAAGTATCATAAAATAAGAAAATAAATGAATAAGATATAAATAATCTTATATTCTTGCCCATGTGTGTGCGAGCATGAATGCATGTGCACATGTTTTCTTTATCCAGTTCCTAACTCTCTTAAAACTAATGTCAATAGTTACATTCTTAATTTTGAAAAATATCTCCATAATCTCATTCTTCAAAAATTTAGTACTAACATTTTCCATGGGTCTTTAATCACTCCAGAAATTTACTTTAGTTGAGGCTTTTAAAATGTGTGGTATCCTCAAAAGAAATACCTCACTCCTACTATTTCTCTAAAATGTTTAATGCAGAAATATTTTCTGTTTGTATCAAAATGGCAGGTGTTTCAAGATCATGCAGTTGCATGTGTCTTCTTCTGTTAAGGTAAACCCTCCAACCCTTTCAAAAACTCACCAAACAGCAAATTATTTTCATTTTTTTTATAAGATGAAAATGCTATAATAATATGTATCTAATTTGTATTTTAAAGTGGTTTATAATTGCCTGCTATGAACTAGTCACTCTATTAGGCCCCTTAATATGTTCCATGCTATTTAAATCACTAGAGTTCAATGAGAAAAATTGTCAAACCTCAGTTGTAGGATTCTGAATCTCAGTTAGAGACAATTGTTTTCTAAAGGTTTACAGCTATTACATGGTAGAGTCAGAATTCAAATCCGAATCAAGTCTCTTTATTTCAAGACAATATTTTGCATTTCCAGTTGTAATACTCAAGTCTTAGAAATGTTTTATAAATCAATCTACTTATCAAAAATTATTGTTTGCTCCATAGCTACGGATCTCTTTTTCTAACCATCTAAACAGCCTACTTACCTTAAGCAGTCTTACCTACTTAAAAATCTATTCTCTATAATTAATTTTGCTGCTTGATAATCTTATTTACATTTGCTCCTTTGTGCCTACCTTCTTCCTTGCAACATATTGCTCTTGAAATTCTTTTGTGTTGCCACATGCATTAGATTGATTTATTTTTATTGATCGAAAAATTCTATTGCATGAATATGGCATAATTTGCTTATTCCATCTCCTGTCAATTAGTATTTGAGTTGTTTCCAATTGTTGACTACTATAAACCATTGATTGCCTGGGGCTAAAAGTGAGTAGGTTTGATTGCAAAAGAATAAGAGGGAACATGTACAGTGATGAGGGATTTAGTAATACAAGTGTATACATTCAGGTATAATTTAATATGTGTAAATGACATCTCAATAAATTTCATAAAATATCTGTTCTTCATTTGGTGATCAAAATGAGCTCTAACTCACACATACAACTATTCCACTTAATTTCTTTAACTACTTTGTTTCCTATATCATTTAGTAAAATATTAAGCTTCTTAGAATTTATATATTACTCTTCTCTAATTTGTTTATGCTCGATTATCTACCTTGCTTACTTCCTAACTACTTATCTTCCTAACTTGACCTTTTTACAATATCCTCATATTTTAAAAATATTTTAAAATGTATACTGTTCTGCACATTCTACGATAGTTTGTCTTTACACATTTCTTAAGTTGATTAGCCCTTCTATGTTATTCTATTTTGTGCAATTTTTATAACACACACACATACACACACACACATCATTGCCGTCATAAACGTTTATCGCTAAAAAATTTTAAAAATAACTCTAAAGGATTATTCATACTTGTATCTGAGCATTGAATTTTGGATGACTTAATTTTTCTCTCTCTGACAGGGACAGTTCTGAAATTCTCAAATTATGGTTTGCTTTTGAGTAACATTATAATTATTAAAATTAAAATAATAATGACTTAAATAATGTTGAGTACAAAAAAGTTTAGAAATAAATTATTTTCAGGAAACCTGGTTTTAGTGTTTATTCATAGTCTCAATCCACCAATTTTATTATATTGTTGCATAATATCTTCATTTTGGGTGTAATAAATATCCTCATTAAAAAATACTCTAAAATATGAATTGTCTTGAATTATTTTTAAGAAAGACAGCAGCTTGTGCTTGTTAAATTACAACTAACAGGGAATTATATTTGAGGAAAAGGTTTTCATTAGTGAAGTAATGATATGACATGTTACTCTAGTTTAGATATATTAAAATACAAAATAATAATGAATTCCATCTAGAGTAGGAAACTACATTTTCTAGTATACTCTAACATATTTGATTTCGGGTTAAAATTTTTCAATGAGAGGAACTCTCTTGTGAATAAGAAGCCTCAATTGAAGGCAAAGCCATTATCCCTAGGAGCTTGTGGGGTCAGACACTGTACCTCTATAAGGTTTATTGGCTTCAGTTAATGAGGCAATTTTCTGACAGTGATAAGCTTTGCAGACATCCAAGCAAGCTCTTGGTTGTTCCTTATGCCTGACTATGATTATGTTCCTAATAATTGCAATCATTTAAATATATTGATAATTTCTTACACTTGAAAAATGAAAAAGTACTACAATTGATTGGAGTTAATTAAAATTGTAAGCAAATTTAATTATTTCTTCCATTTTTTTCTTTTCTAAGCCTGCCTTTGCATAAACCGGTGATGATTCCAGTGAATTCAAACATGATATAAATTAAAAAGAAAAGAAAAGAAAAGAAATTCTCCCTAACTTGTTCAGATTCCTGGACTCATTATCCAATTTGTTTGTAGAATTAATGAATTCCTTTTGGAGTTTTTGCTATCCAACACAGCTCTGCTAGTGGCTTCTTCTAGAGCCCATGTTTGAAGAAAAAACAAGAAAAATAAAACCAAAATCCAGAACAAATAAACAAAAACCTAGGAAACTTACCTATGTATAAGTTACTTCTTCAAGATTTCCATCTTCTGGCTTCTGCTTACTTTTCAGAGTGTATGGAGAGATATTATTTTGTTCAGAGACATTAGTCATAATTAATCAATAAGAGACTTAGCTGTAGTGGACATGGTCTTGGCTGAAGTCAATAGTCAATATCTATTTAATTATTCTAAATTTGGTGAATTAATTTGTGGTAAACAATTGAGAAGACTTGTTGGGGAGACAAGAAGAAAACAAATATTGCATCTAAATGTAAGAAATAGTTATTGGTAAATTTTGAAATTAAACAGCAACGAGTGAAAATAATAATTACCAAGGGACTTTTTGTGGTTGTTTTTGTTTTTCTTTTGTTTTGTTTGAGTTGCAGTCTCACTCTTGTCGCACAGGCTAGAGTGCAATGACACACTCATGCTACCCGCAACCTTCACCTGCTGGGTTTAGGCTATCCTTCCAAGTAGCTGGAACTACAGATGCACACCACCATGCCTGACCAGTTTTTTGTGATTTATTGTAGAGACAAAGTGTCACCAAGTTTCCTTGGCTGGTCTCAAACCCCCGGGCTCAGCAAACCTCTCGCCTCGGCCTCCCAAAGTGCTGGGATTACAGGCTGAGCCACTGTGCCCAGCCCAAGTTTTTTTTTTTTTTTTTTAATATGAAATTTTTGACAGGATAATTCAGGGATATGAGAAATACTTAGAGCAGCAACAGAATAATTTAGCAATTAAAGGGAATTACTGGTGCTGAGTACAAGAACCTTGAAAATTTTACAGACGCAAACGCAAAATTTGAATTTATAATTTTTCTATGTGATAATTTACAATAAATTATTTGTAGACTCACCTTATATAAATACATGTTGACATTAAATAATAACAATGTATTATTACTTTTAAATTCATCATTTGAAAGCCACCTGGCCTCTCCGCACTGTCTTGCCCTTTTCTAGCTCAACTCTCTTTCCAAACGCATGCTTTCTCCTCTGCCTCTTCTTCTCGCCCCCACCCCCACTTTCCTAACTACCCTGCCTTCCTTTACCATCATCCTTTCACCTTATTCCCTGTGGGGGCCATGTCTTTCCTTCCCAGGCCTTGAGTTTTGCCCTTCACTCCCTGCCCTCCTCCATTGCCTACTGATCTGACCGCCTGTCTTAGCCAGGCTCCCTCACCTGGATCCTTCTGGGCCTTGTCCTCTTTCATGGCTGGCTCCTAGGATAGAGTGGGTGGTGCCTGGACTTGTCTGTTTACATCTTTGGTAATAGTATCCTGATCTCAAAATTGTATTTTAAATTATATTTTACTACTTGTTGTCTTTGATTGGATCTTAATATGCTGTTGAATATTAATATGTTGGTGTGTGTATGTGTTGTTTGTGTGTTTAGATGTACACAGACATATAACTATAATTATAAAAAATTAAATTAAATTAAAATGTTTGCTCTTATTTTATTATTTATGTTGCTATAATCAATTAAAATAGTGTGCTAACACCAGTTAAATGACCATGCAATCAATGAGTAGACATACACTATTTTACAAAATAAAATAAAAGTTTTCTATTTTGTTGAAAAATTTGTCTATTTATTATAAATACTATGTAGACTCTTTTATATAAGAAAAGTTCTGTAGTCAGATGGCAAGTTGTTAATTTTTTAAAAATGTATGTTAAAAGCTCTACATGTTTAATGTTTCTTCTACCTAAGAAGAAACACCATTAGCAGTTTCTTTTTTAAAACTTTTCATCAAAAGTATTATTTTTAGCAAGAAAAAAGATTGAAAATACATTACATTTTAATTTTTTAAGAAAATATATAATGTTTATCTTCACTAGGTATTCCTAGAACATGCATATAATGATAGCAAAATAGTTTTACATTCAGCAAATCTCTCATGTTTCTTAAGAGAAGGCAGATGAAAAAAATAGATATGTAAGTGGTTCCTGGAACTGACTCCAGATTATATAAAATTTACAGTGTGAAAAGATAATTATTTTTTTTGCAAGCAAAGAGATAATGTGTCTGTAGAAAGATCCGTTTTGCTTAAACAAAAAGAAAGATAGCATAGTTGATTTAAATTATAGCTGTGCCCTTAAAAATTATTATTTGATGTATGATTAACAAAAAACAAATATTCAGAAATGTAACTCAAAGTACACAAACAAAAGGAGAGAACATTTTCTATATTAATCACTGTAGTATCTCTTAAGCAGAGACAGAGGATCTCCTTATGAGGTTTTTATCAAACCCTTTTCTCTTCCAACTCTATTCTCAAATGAACAATCAAAAGTTTGCCAAATAGTCATTGCAGCTTCCGGTTTCACTCAGTAGAATTAAATCTTTTAGAAAGATATGAATAGAACTGCAATATGGATGCAAATTGTGCTTGTATAAACCTTGAATTTCCACAAAGTGAGTGTACAGTGAAACCTTCAGGCCTGACCAGATAAAAATAATTAGAACTATTCTCATGGATATAAAGGACAAAGCTAAAGAAAGTCTGTATGATTTTGAAAAGTTTATCCAAGATAGTTTGTACAAGGCAGAGTTTGTACAAAGAATACAGGTCCAAGAGATACCTTGTGAGTCCATCAGTCCTTAGGGATGGTCCAAGGATGCTTCATCAATCCTATGGTGATCCTCTTCTTGTATACATCCTTTGAAACACATAGCAGGCAATGAATAAAGTAGACATGAAACAGATAGTAGTGTAATTATAGAAAAGGCAAGTTTTCTTGTAAGATGAGTTTTCAAACTTGATCATTTAATCAAATGATTATTTTAAAAGTTTCTATTTCCTACGAGATATAATGAACTGAGTATTCAGGAATTCCATATTGCAACTTAGACATAACGTGACTTTCACTTCACCTGACCTCACTTTCACCATCTGAGAGGACAAGTCTCAAGAGAATTATTAGCAAGTGTTTTTGAATTGATAGCAGTGAAAACATATTGACCGGATTTCAATGAAACCTCTAGAGATCTTCAGGTATTGACTCTCTATAACTCTTCCAGAAAAAAAGTATGAAGCAAACAAAGTTAAGTTTATTAGACATACTACATTGAGGAATAATACATACCATCTTGACAGTATTTTAATAGTTTCTCAGGAGATGAAATTTGGGGGAGATTACTTATAAAGTTTTGATTAAAATAAATGCATTAATAACCATTCCCGTGACATCTATTGTATTTTCAAAATCTGTTTCTAGGATAGCTAGACAAGCTACAGAGGGTGTATAATATAAAACCACATTTCTTCAATATTTCTTACAGATGCTATTATTGATTGGCTCAGGGAACTCTCCATCGAGTGTACTGCATCCTTTAACAATGGCTGGGAACTGAAAAGGCAAGTAAATTAAAATTTAAAATTTAGCATTCTCTTTGTTCTACTCAGAATGTGTCTGATTTGGAACATATCAATGAAGGTTGAAACGCTGCATTCTTAATGGCAGTTTCATTTTTGATTCAAAATATTTCATGAATTTATAGGTTCTTGATTAATAGAAGAGTGTGTTATATGAAATTTTCAGAAAGATAACATTATGAATCTAAAAACTGCAGAATGAACATATATAAAAATTATTCACTTCCTAATTCAAAAACTAGTATGATAGTGAAGTTGATCTAAAGATGAAGTTGAGGAATGTTAACTTTTATCATTAGTCCAAGGAATGCTGAAATGAATTTGTTAATAGATACAAAACCTGTTAATGTACTATTTTTAATAAAATAATATTTCATGTTATATTGTCTTCTACATAATCTACAAACTAACAAATAATTTCCTCAGGGCTTAAAATACATTCTAAAAGTAAATTCAAATTTAATGACACATTTTTGCAGGAAACAAATTTTCTTACCTGCATCTATTTGTACTCCAGTGCGATGTTTAAGTTTACTTAATAATCTTTTTGCTTAATATCTAAGTTTTGAATGTTCTTTAGAGTTGATATTAATATTTCAAAACATTTTAACTTTTAAAATAATTTTAGGCCTATAAAAATTGCAAAATAGTACAAAGAGTTTCCTTAAATTTCTCAACTTTTCTCATCCAAAGTTAATATTTTATCTTGATTTCTAAACAACATTGTCCAAAGAAGAAACCAAAGTCCTTGTAAAAGTGGTTGATTCTGTCTGGAACTGGCATAAGACAAGGTGAGCTTGGGGCATCTCCTTGTTCCTGAAATTAGGGAAAAAATTAGAAAGAAGAAGAAGAAAGAAAAAGCATATTGAACCTGATCTCTAACCAGGCAGAGTGGAAACCAGAGGGAGACCCAAACTTTAACTGTACAATGACCACTTGTATACCTACTCCTGAATTGTAACCCACATCTTTAAAATTAAAAATATATATATAAATAAAAACATATTGAGAGAACCCAGATGTCAACCTGAAGTATTCTCCAATAACCACAGCTGGAATAATTTGAGAAAAAAAAATCAGTATTTTTAGAGAACAAATGATTTTTTAAACAAAGGGGAAAATTGAAACAGTAAAAATGAACACTTTCTTTGTATAAAATAAAAAGAAATAAATGTCAAAAATCGCCTTAGCCAGATTTTTTTGTGTGTAGTGTGCAGTATTTACAGTAATTAGCTACAGTAGTTGGCTCTATGAATATCCATGCCACACACATGTTGAAAAATTTTTGTGCAACTATGAGGTTGCCTCTTTCTCAACTTTGAAAACATGAGTATAAAATGCAGGGTTCTTATTTCATGTTTAATATAATAACTTCCAGTAAGGAAGGAAACAATAAACTCCAAATGTAATCAATTTATACATTTTTACTAAATATCTGTTACCTTCAGGTACTCTAAAAAATTTCTCTCTTTAAAGAACTTTTTTATATAGTAAGAACACTTAGCTAATATTTAAGCATGTTAAATGAACATTTAAAAATACTGTATACATATTAGCTAATTTAAATCTGACAAAAACCTTGTGAGGTAGTTTATATTATTACTTTAATTTTACCAATTAGCAACCCAAAATTAAACCAAGGAAAAGCAAGGAAGGAAGAAAAAACAATCAGCACTAAAATTTTTATTTGAGCATTTAAATTAAATCTGGGACTCATAAAAGTCATAAGATAACTTCAGGTATAGTCTTAGATAAATGTGTTGACTTTATAAATAGACAAGAGAGTATTAATTTTATAAGACACTGAGATAATCAAAAAGTTAATTTTGGCCATTGACCTACTAGACTCTGTGTGGTCACGTATTCTTTGAGCTACGGTCAGTGCCATGTTTCCTGGCTTTGGCCCCCTTTCCTCCTTAGGGAGGTGAATCTCCTCCCCCGCTTCTGTCTTTATTTCTCTCTCTATCTCTCTTGCTCTTATATTTACATTTTAAATAAATTATATTTTCTAATCCAAAAAATCCAAAAAAATTTGATTTTTAAAGATGTTTAAATACAGCACTATAAATAGCATTATTTTATTTCATAAAATTAGATAAATAAAAATCAGCTCTAGTGATTATTAAATTTCCATGGAAACTAGAAACATATATTTATAGAAAACTTGATACTTTATAAATATCAAACTGTACCATTATCTGCAGATGTGCCAGTTCTGTCAAATTTTGCCAAAATTATATAACTGTTTCTAGAACAAATGTCTTTATGATAAAAATGGCATAAAGTGAAAAATGAAATATCTATTTCTACCTCCATTTAAAAAATGTTAACATAATGGAACAGACAAAATTTAATTAATTTAAGATTTCAAAACAGATGCATAATGTAATGTAATGTAATACTTTGTGACTGGACTTCAAATAGTACATTTGGATAATATTCCTTGATATTTTAAAGATAAATTTACAAAGTTACATTTTATCATTTTGAACATTTTAAAAAATAATCACAAAAACAAGTTTAATGGAAGATGCAATTTTTACTAATTATTAGTTTATTAATTGTAATTTTAATTATTTTATAAGATGAAAAGATCCTATATATTAAGTGCAATCTGAATATTTCTTTCCTGCACTAATCAAACCTCAGATAATAGAGAGGTCTTTCTCTCATGCTTGCTTGCTGCATCTTTTTTTGCTCATTCTTCAGATAAATACTTTGCTATTCAGTGTCATAAAGAGAAAAAGTTCTTCATTTAAGAAAGAGTTCAACATTTCAACAATAATAAGTGGAATACTTTAAAAATCAATTATTAGCAAAAAAAATCTGAGTAGAACAAGTTCAATATTGATCATGTGTTGCCTTTTGCAAGACCTATCATATCACATCATTCATAAATACTCCTTTGTCTTATACACGACTTGGAAATAACAATGAGGAGATAACTGATTAGTGTACGTAAATGTCTAATAAAATTACTTAGTACTCACTTCTCTCTATTTTATATAATTAACATTATATTAAAACATAACTAAAACTTTATTATGTAATTACTAAAACACATATACCATTAATTGCATTAATATTACTTCCGCTGAGATAATGGACAAATTAACTTTTTTTCTATTTTTAGACTCTAATTCGGAATGCTGTCCTCAACTTAATCTGTTTCAAATTATTTAGCAATGATGCAGCTATTGTTGTTTAACATACAACTATTTTACCAGGCATCTCTCCATGTAACTTTATCACTGAGCTATTTTTAAAACTACCTATGGCCTTTTCATTTGTGTAGGTATGTTTATATCAGTTCCAACCTTTGTTGATAGCAATTTGGCAGAAAAAGTCCAGGTTATCAGCCTTTCTGAACTGATGAAATTGGTTTCCTTAGCAACTGAAGCACTGTAGAATCTCTCAGAACACCTGCTCTTCCCACTCATAATTCCTGCAGCTGAGATGTATGCACTTGAAAACTGCCATTTATTTTGATTTTTGCTTCTATATATGTTCAGATAGGTTAGGACCGGGGGAGTTTGCTGAGTGTGACTAACTCGTGTAGTTCAAAAGACCAAAGTGTCTGCCTGTTTAAGATTTATTATCACGCCCAGCAATTAGTCTTTCATCTTCCCCACCACTGAAGTACTCCATGTATCAAGTGCCCCATGTATTTCCCAAAGTCCTGAGCAGCCAGTGATAATGGTAAGGCTTGAAAATCCAGCTAGAGCAATGGGCATTCAGTAAGTGCAAGTGACAAAATGTGCCTCCATTGTCACCCTCGGGCTTTTTATTCAGCCATCATTTATAATTCATCGGGCCCAGTAATATAAAAGGGCAATGTGCCTGACTGCTTGAAAAATTACTGTCATATTTTAGCTTATACATTTTTAAAATTATTCATTTTCTTGATTGTGTAAGGTCATTCTTCTCTTTTTCTTGAAAATTTAACTGAACTTATTCAGGTACACTGTCTGTGTATTAGAGCTCATAAAAGCAATTAAAAGAAAAGATCCCTCAGTTATGTTCTCTTTAAGTTTAAAAAGAGAAACTTAAGTAGTATTTTAATATTCAATTTTAACAATGCCATGAATAGTTTGCTCTAAAACTTCCGATTTTACGGTATCTCTTAAGAGATCAAGTAAACAAAAGTGAAAAATTTGTCTACATAAATATACAGCACTTCCTATGCAGTAACACATAAAAAAAAAAAAGCTCATGAAGATAGAGGATCAAAGTTAATTTTCCAAATATTTATCAACTATAAAATCATATCTCAAAGTTTTCTTCATACGCTGAAATATTCTATCTAATTAAATTTTCCACATATTTGTTGGTCATAATCTGATTTTCCAAATAAAATGTGGTTACATCTTCCAAAACACTAACCTTTACCAATTAATTGAATATTACAGGCAAATTGTTTTACATGTCCACCCAATATGAAATATGGCTCTAATTGGAGAAAATAATTATTTTCCTTTAGTAGACAAATCAACAACTGTGTAAAAACGATTTCTAATTGTTCATCCGTTTTCTTTCATTCAAATATGCCTACTTTGAATGATTTTTAAACATGGAATATTTTTATAGTGAGCACTTTACTGTTTGATGAAATACAGATATTAAAAACCTATGTTATGATAGGTCAAATATTATGTTTAAAGATGAATTATTATTTTTTTCCCTCATACACTGCTAATTAACATTTCTCTTCATTGGGGAAGCTATACAAGGTCGAACATGTGCTAAAAACCTAAGGAGATAAATATTTAAATATCTCTGATATTGTTTAGAAGTTCTGTCACTTCAGGGCATCATTGTTATTGCATTTTAAAATACACACAGGTAATCTGAGGAAGAAATAGCATGTCATAACTTTAGATTTCATTCTGTAGTAATCTCTCCTTCTCAACAAGTACCCGCATGATTGGATTTTCCAGGCCCCTGTTCTCTTCTCAAACACCACCATCTCTTTTTCCCCCTTCTTATTCTCCTCCTCATCCTCAGCATTCCTCTCCTTTCTTGATGGCTTAGCTGTACTAATGGTAAGAGCAAGTACACCGTCTTCTTCAACACTTTATCATCAGAGACCAAGACGATGCCTAACTTTCAAATCAGCTCAATTTTATTTTTTGAAAAAATTAAATGCATCTCAAATTTATGTAATTGTCTTTAAAATCTCCATACATTTATTTGGTTATTGGATATCTTAGTTTGTATTGTCTGCAATCATTTAAAACCAGTCAGATAGAAAAACCAAATATTTTAGAGTGAATATCACAAAAATGATTGTATCTCTAGTTGCTAAATTCTAGTTGCTAAAACATACAGAGGATGCCCCCCAAAAAGTATACACATTTTAAGAAAGAAAAAAACTGTGTTAGCCGGGCTCGGTGGCTCAGCCTGTAATCCCGCACATTTGGAAGGCTGAGGTGAGTGGATTGCCTGAGCCCGCGGGTTCGAGACCCACCTGGGCAGCGAGACCTCATCACTACAATGAGTCAAAAAATCAGCCGGGCGCGGTAGTGCATGCCTGTAATTCCGGCTACTTGGAAGGCTGAGGCGAAAGGATCGCCGGAGCCCAGCAGGTCCAGGCTGCGGTGGCCAGGAGCGGCCACTGCATTCCAGTCTGGGCAACAGAGTGAGACTCCAACTCAAAAAAAAAAAAACCAAAAACTGTGTTAAAATTGCAATACTCAATATATATGATAAGCAACGATGAATACAAGTCACTTTTGACTTCTGCAATTACAAGAGGTGGTTACCATCACATCTGGATGCTCCCAATTACAGGGTACAGCTGCAAGATTTGTTGCTGTGCAAGTCCACCCAGATCTTCCCTTGTGCACATCACACACAGTACCATGTGTCTCAAACTTATCACGAATTCATGCAATTGTTAGGAGTGTTGGAGATTCTGTTGCATAGTCATGCCTCCATTATCGCTGTGCTTCCACAATGTTCTCAAATTTCCAATACGACTTCAAAATGGTCCTGTGTTACTCAAGTCACAACTGTGCTTCCATCATTCTCTTTGACTATCCTGCCTGTTGCATGGTGACCCTAGCATTCATTTGATTGATACCATCTTTTGAGAGGATGTCATACTACATGTTGCTACCATAATGTAATTCAACTTCGAAAAGTAATACATAGATAACATTTCTTAAGATGTGCATTCATCTTTTTGGCACCCTCAATATCTTTCCAAACTTTTATGGCTTAAAAAAATCGATTTTTTTTTTCCATGCTCAAATAGCAATGCATTGTGGCATTACACATCTGAAGAATTTTTGCATGGTGACAATGTGAGGACTAAAGTTCCTTCTTTCTTCTGGTTTCATAAACCTTCAAAGATTTCTGCATTCTGTTAGATGATGGGTTTGAGAACACGGATTAGACACATTGTTTTTGCTATTTAAAATTCATTTTTGAAAATATTTTCATATTTACAGAAAAACTAGGAAGATAGTAAGAATAGATTTCCCATATACTCTGCATCCAACTTCCTCTATTAACACTTTATATTCAAATAGAATTTTTTAAAACCAAAGCACAAATAAGTACAGTCTTATTAACTAAAGTCCATACTATAATGTCCTTTTTCTGTTTTGTGATCCCTTACAGGATAACAAATTACGTTTATTTGGTATGTTTCTTGAGACTATTTTTGGATGTGACTATTTCTTAGAATTTCCTTGTTTTTGATGAATTTGAGTGGTCAGATAATTTGTAGAATATTCATTCCCTCTACTGCAATTTCAGTGATGAATTTTTTTTTATTACACAGAACTTTATGGGTTTTCAGAATAGAAAATACGGAGGTAAAATGCCATTTCATCATAACATATCTATTATGTTATCTATTATCAACATGATTTATCATTATATATATGGACTCTGGTCACCTGGCTGAGATAGTGTTTGTCAAGTTTCTCTACTGTAAAGTCACTGTTTTTTTGTTGTTTGTTTGCTTGTTTTTTCCTTTTCTATTTTGTGCTCTTTGGGGGAAAGTAACTTGGTGCAGCTTACCTTTATTGTGGGGAGCTTTATGTTCTCTCTCCTTGAGTAAAGAATGTCTCCAACTCTAATTCATGGCTACATGGATCTTTCTAGTTTTCTCCTCTTGCTTATCTGTAAACTCCCACTCTAGCAGTGAGAAATACAGCTTCCTTCCATTTGTTTAACTGTTCAGTTTCAGTGTACCCGTGTAACAGTACTAGACCTGTTCACTAGAATGCTTATGAAATTTCTTTATCAACTAGAGCACAGTGCTTATGAACGGTGTTGTTTTAAGTACAAACCTTCCTTCCTGTATACATTAAGTTTGTTTTATATATTTGTAATGTGATTGGATCATTTTGTCACAGTCTATGTTCTATTCTTCCTAAATGGTTTTTTTTTTTCAATTTTTTTTTCTATTGTGCTGTAAAGTTCTACAGATTTTGAAAGTGTGTCATGTCATTTATCTGCAATTACATTATCCCACAAAATAGTTTCTCCATTAAAAAAATCCCCTGTGCTTCACATATTTAATTCCTCCTCTTCATCCCCCAAAAGCCCTGACTGTCACTAATCTTTTTACTGTCTCTATAGGTTTACCTTTTTCAAGTGTCATATAATTGGATTCATGCAGCATGTAGGCATCCAGACTGGTTTCTTTTGCATAGCAGTCTACATTTAAGGTGCATCGATGTCTTTCTGGGACTTAATGGCTCAGTTCTTTCCATAACTGAAAAATATTTCATTGCATGGATGCATGATAGCTTATGTGTCTATTGAAGGCCACCTTGAACACTTCCAGTTTATAGAAATTGTGAATAAGCTGCTATAAAATATTTGCATGCAGATTTTTATGTGCTCATGTCTTAAAATTAGTTGAGTAAATGTCAAGGATGGATCATATGTCAAGATTATGTTTACTTGTAAAATATTACAAAACAGCTTTCTAATATGGCATTTCTATTTTACAATCCCATTCACAAGAAATTGTCCTGCATACTCACCTGGAATTAATAATGTCAGGTTTTCAATTTTAGTCATTCTATTGGGTATATGGTAGTATCCCATGGTGGTTTTAATTTGCATTTCCCTAATGAAATATAATATTATATATCTTTTTTATATTTGTACATCTGTAAATCCTTTTTAGTCCAGGTCTGTTCTGATATTTTACTCACATCTGTAAGTTTTATTTTTAATTTGCTGTGTTTTAAAAGTGTTTTGTTAGTTTTTCAAACAAATGAAAAATATGCTCACCCTTTCTAACACTAGATAAATGCAAATCAAAACTTCAATAGTCATCCTAACTCTGGTAAGGATGACTATCACTGGTAAGTCCAAACAACAGGTGTTGGCCTACCTGTGGAGAAAAGGGAATGCTTCTACACTGTTGATGGGAACGTAAGCTAACTCAATCCCTGTAGAAAGCAATGTGGCGATTACTCAAATAATTGAAAATTGAGCTTCCATACGATCCAGCAATCTGTCTTCTGACAATGCAACCACAGGAAGATAAATCACTCTACAGAAAAGACAACTGCACATGCTTCCTTATTGTAGCACTTTTCACAATAGGAAAAACATGGAACCAACCCCGATGCCCACTGAAAGCAGATTGCATAAGAAAAATGTGGTGCACATACACAATGAAATATTCTGCAGCCATAAAGAAGAACAAAATCATAGTTTTGCAACAACTTGGATGCAGCTGGAGACCATCATATTAAGTGAACTAACACAGAAACAAAGAACTGAATATCACATGCTCTCACGCATAAGTGGGCCCTGATCACTGGTCACACAAGCACAAGAGTGGAATCAATAGATGCTGGACACTGCTACAGGAGGTAGGGAGGGAGGAGAAAGGGGGGATGTGGCAACACACCAGATATCTGGTTCACAATCAGGGTGAGAGGGCTAGCTACAATCCCAAACTCCACTTGCATGCAACTTATTTATGTAGTAAATCCTCAATTGTACCCCACAATTCTATTTTTTTTTAAAGAGAGCTTTGTTAATTTTTGGATACAATTTCATATATATGAAGTTATATGAAATTGTAGATATATGCATTTATATATGCTTTGCAAGGAATTTTTTCTCAATCCATAACCTTTTTTTTCATTATCTTAACATGATAACATGACCCATCTCTATGTTTTACATGTTATATACATTTCCATTAGAATCTTTAACATATTAATCATAATTATCTTAAATTTCTTTTCTTTTTCTGATTATTTTCTTGTTTTTCCAGAATTTTTGTTGTTGCGGTTGTCATCTTTTAGCATGTCTTGCAAATTTTTGCCAAAGGCTTAAAATGATAAGTTTGGTAATAGCAATTTATGTAATGACTTTTATATTATGTTTATCAGGCTAGAAGCAAGTCTGTGTTTAATATTTGCTGCAGCCATAGGTATCAGAGATGTCAAATTACTCTAGTGTTCTTGTGTTTATCACACCTGTTATATTTGGGCTTCCCTAAGAAATCCTACTTAAATAAGGTCTGTGCCTTGCACTTTCAGCTGAAACCTTGTTATTGGTGGTGTGGGATGTAGGAAACATTCTGTAATCTTATGTAATACTATGTAATCATAGTATTTTAAGGGCCTGTGTGTCCCTTCTATGACCTTCATAATGATCCTACCCACTTTCCTGACATCATGAGACAGTAAGGCTGAATGGAGGAGAGGGAGTATTTTCTCTTCTACCATCTCAAATAAGGCTCTTACGGAGTATTTTTTTCTTGCTGAATAGACCTGTTATGGAAAATGCTCAGGACAAATTCAAAACAGTCACTTTTCCCTTTACCCTGCCAGAACATAAACGTCCTTCATAAAGATTCACCCTGAAGACTTGGTGGAACTTCCATGGAAGTCTGGAGAAAGTGGCATAGACTTTAAGCAATGGAGTTTCTCACAAGGTCTACAATTCTCTTCCAGCATTTCCTCAAATGTGCTATTCAAGTGTTCATATTAGTTTGTGGTTCCAGCATCTTCTGCTCTGAGCAAATTTATTCTGGCTGTAATTATCTGTATTTACCTGTTTCTTCAGATTTTGCAGTTCTAGAGTTGCCTGTGGCCTCAATTCTCTAGTGGATTCAAGAGAAGTTAAGGATTTTGGTTGTTCATCTTTGTCCTTGCTGCAACTCCACGAATGAAAGCTTCCAAGCACTTTGGATGTTAAAACTGAAACTGAAAGCATGGCACAGTGATTTTTAGCATTCCTGTTCTCAAGTGACACAACACTTAAGATCTATATGCTATTGACAAGAGCTGGTAATATGGCCCGTAGCAATGAGAAGCTTGGGGACACAGAAACCATAGCTGAGTAATGATATCACAGTGACAGCCCCATGAGAATCACGGGCTGTGGTGGATTGTTAGCGCCCTCATTCATGAAGCCTCTGAAGGAAAAGGTAAAAACCACATTTAGAAAGCACTTTCTGAATTCCATACATCATACTGGAAATTTTATATAAGTTCTTTCATTTACAGTTGATATGCTTTAATTAACTACAAGAGATTATTGGACCATGTAGGAAATTAGATCAGAGAATTTAGTCAAATGCCCAAGAGCACATAGCTCAATTGATAGTTCAGCCTAAATCTATATAGGTCTAAAGATTATGTACTATAAAGTAATAAAATTTATAAAATTAATAAAAAAGTAAGAAAATGGGTTAGAAATTTTGAGGAGTTTTAAACTGAATATGATTACATTTATGAAATAATTTGAGAAAAATTAATCATTTACACTAGAGAATCTTCTAATCAAAGAACATTGTATTTTTTTCTCAATTAGTAATGTTGATTTTCATAGATTCTCCCAGACCTCCATGTAAATCTATTCTTATAAATTTGCCAAGGCCTCTATGTAAAACCGAGGCTTTTTCCGAGTTTCTTAAGGAAGATCACAATGTCCAGACCATCGATGATTCAGTAAGGTCTTCCAATCTAAATCAACCCTCCTCAGCAGTCCAGAGCTCCCTTTCCTTTGCCTGAAATTCACCTTTGCTGTGGTGAAGAGTATACTCCAACTACAGTACCTTTTTTGTTTTTAGTATAAAGGAAAGTTATTCAGATAATAACTTCCTTACAGAATTCAATTTTAATATTTTCTTAGTTGAATATCCTGGGTACACCAAGTACACAAATATTACTGGAAAATAATAATGCTATCTCATTTTCAGTATTTATACACCTTTTGTCCTATTGTACTTGTTAAGATATTATAAAATAATACTAATATTAGCAAGCATTGTTTTCTTTCTTCACATCAATTTTTGTTGGAACTGTTACAACGGTCTCATATCTAAGTTCCCATAATCCATTGTTTTTCTCTATAATCAGCTGTTCACATAGACATGTTTAAAGTTTTCTTCTTTTTTCTTGTTTGCCTTGTGAATTATCTGGTCAGCTTAATGACGACAGAAACAGTGAAGGCCATGTCCATGCCAGCCACCATATGGATTTTTGCAACATCTAAAGCCTAGTCTATGCACAATTTATGTTAAAATATCTTTTGTATCTTTTCCTTTTATTTCTCACCCTTTGGAGCATCTAGTGTAACTAAATAATATTGAGCAAATAGCAAAAGCACATTTCTTTTAACAATGCCATTTAGGGTAGGAAAGTATTTTGAGAATCTGAAGATACTGTGAAAGTGAGCTTCCCGCTGTTGGCCAAACTGGCATGGAGAAGATTGCAGGAGTAGATAGCTCAACCTCACTCTCCTCCCACTTTCTGATCACCTGTCAGTAACACTATTGGATAAACCCATCTGGAAGCCAGAGGATAAAAAGCCCATTGGTAAAGTCCAGAAAAGTTAACTTTACTGGACACTGAACAGGTTGAAAAAAAAGAAAAAGAAATGGAGTAGGGTTGTGAAAATTCAAAAGGAAATCATTCATTACAAGTGAATTTCACCCTTGTACTGTGTCACGTAAAACATTCTCTCTCCCTACACAAGGCATGCATAGAGCCAGATCAACTATTATAGTGTTGCATAATAACATCAATTTAATCATACTCATTCCCCAATACTAAAATGTTACCCATCACCGTGTCTTTCAAGTAAGTTATTGGGGACAAAACAGAAAAAAGTAAATATTTAATTAAAATTCAACAGAACTTCCACAGTCTCTTGTGTATTAAGACACAAAATCTAAATTGATAATAATATTTCCATCTTTTTCATTGTTTCTTAAATTCTTCCAGCACCTTAGCAGAAATAAGCATATAAAGAGACAACCCAATCCTTTATTTCTATAGATCTGAGATTATAGTGTCCTGTACCTGTTAGATTTCTGTACTTGAATCAGGACTGTAGACCAGTGAATCCTATTAAGTGTCTCACTGAATAACGTGGGTTTCAAACACGATCCTTCTAACTGCCACTAAATATAAACAATAAAATTCCTCTTGGGTATTAGAATCTACACTGTTCTAAGCATTTTTCTGTCTGTTGTTTGAGTCCAGAAAAATAGCCTTAATTTCTAATTTAACAGAAAAATAAAGTAATACATATGTGCTAATGGAAGCATCCCTCCCTCGATAACTAAGACATTTACACCTACAGAGTCAAAGTTTCTGAGGGTGGTAAGCAAACATTTATTTAGTGGATTGTTTGGTGTCATACGGATAAGGGTCATTTTCAGATTCGTTTATTGTTTATACCTCTGCATTCTGACTGTGGGGATATGACACCATATATTGAACTTTGGTTTAAATCATCAAGTGAAAGCTTCCCAGGTGTCTATCAATTGAGAGTATAATAGAAACTTCCACAGAACATTCTGCTTTTATATCAAGCCAGCTCTCCTGTGGTATTGGGGCACTAGAAGTTAAATCCTTGTGTTCGAGTCCCCTGTCCCTCTATTTTCTTCATAAAAGAAGAACGTTCGTTAATATCCTGTAATTCCAAAACTGACAAGGATAGCAGAGACGCTGCAGGCAAGGAAATGAGACACACATACAGTGTAATGGATCTATTCTTTGAAGGACAAATCACTACCTTATTCATCATGGAAAGAATCCAACATAGTCCATCTGCTGTTTAAACTCTCTAGGAAAAGTGTCATGTGAAGAGCTAAGTATTGACCAGTGTTTTGGGACAGTTGAAAACTCAGAAGCAGCAGGGTCTTGGCTAATCCATGCATAGCTCCATTTCTGGCCCTTTGGCCACATTTTTCAGTAGATTTCTTAAGCAAGACTAAGGTGGCAGGGTAAAAAGCCTGGGTGGCATATAACACTTTGAAATAGTTTTGTTTTTTAAGCTACTTTGGGAATCATTTAGCGTTTTCTGTAATGGACCAGACAGTAAAGACTTTGCTATCTGTATGATTTATATTGCAACTAATCATTTCTGTGGTTCTAAGCACAAAAATCGCCACAGATAATACACAAATTAGTGAATGTGACTATTTTTCCAGTAAAACTTAATTTACAAGAACTAGGTGGCAGATTTAGTCTACAGGCATAGTAGACGTACTTGGTTGTTGAATGTTTCTTTTTCAATTGTTAAGTCTGTTAACTGGTAATGGGGAACTACCAAGAAACCAGTTTCAGCCTGTCATATGAGTGTGGATCCAGCTTGCATTGACTCCCACAAGCCAATTACGTACACCTCTTCCTATCCCCAAGTGTTTACCAAGTTTGGAGTACTGTACAATGGAAATAAGCAAATGCTGCTAATTAGGACTTCTGACCCCTTGTAGGTGGGCTGTTGGCTCTGAACATTACCAGCTTACCACTGGTCTAAGCCCTTGCTCGTGTAGTATAATTATCTTCAAGCCTGGTTTAATATTTCCCAGTTCTATTTCATGAAGCAAGAATTTCCTAGATGTTCGATTTTATAAGTGAATAAGTCATGCTATGCCCAATTAATGATGTCCTGTATTTTTTCTGCCTCTTCAGGGTTACAAGATTTCTGATTACGTATGTCAAGCAGAATATGATTAGGCCACTCATCCGTTTGGTTTCGGAGACCCCCAAATCAAGTAGCCATTTCTTCAGAACTCTGCTGATCAAAACACTATAAGAATTATTTGGGGTCTGTCACTTGCTAAGATAATTGATTTGCTCTGTCTTTGCCAGAGAAGCTTAAAATCTAGCTTCTGTTCCAATGCCCGTATTTCTATTTAGAGTAAGAACTCAGCATTATTATGGCTTCGTCTACATTTATCTCTATCTAAGTGATCCTCCATCAAAGACCTTTTCAGAAGAATTGGTGGCTACCTCTCCAGTGGACTCCTTAACAAAGGGTAAAGAATGTAGCCACCAGGTCCTTCAGGGGTTATGTTAGCAGGCAGCTGAGCAGAAACTATGTAATAGATTCAATAGAACATTTTTCTGTCTAAGCTTTTTAATTTCTTTCTGTACAAAAAGAAAAAGTAATTCAAGCATTAAGCCTACTTTACTCCAGGAAACCATAAATCTAGACATGGAGTTAGCCAACTAGTAGATCAATCACTTCCAGGTGATTGATTCAACATTACCTATGGAGATCTCTTTTACTGTACCACTCTAGTACTAATTGCTCTATGAGTCAGAGTTCTGGTGGGAAATAGATAGTGTATATAACCAGGTAACTGCTCATCTTTTTGAGAAAGAAGCTTCTTTAAAGTGAACAGAGAGGATAAAAACTAAAAGTAATGGTATGGTCCCAGACAGCAATAGTGAGAACTTCACTAACCTAGACCTGAGAGAACAGGAAAGTTTTTTTTTTATGATAGGGCTACCTATCCAGCTGTCATCTTTGGTAGAAAGGCATGCAAACATGGAGTGATCTGACAGGGAGAGTGTCAGAGGAATCAATCCCCTAACCTAGCTTAACCCAGTTAGTAGACACAGTGCTAGAGAGACGTTGAGGTTGTTCACTAAAGTCAGTGCTCTAGGCCACAGTTCTGATTTGAGAAAAGTCAAGAGTGAATCTGAAAAGGTCACAAAAAATATACAGCACAGATATTGTGTAAAGGCATAAAAGTTATTCTATGAAAACCATAAATTTAACGAAGACTCAGAGGTGGAGGCAGCAGTTCTAGAGCCCACAATTTCAGTAATTTGTTTTCATATGATTTGATTGAAAAAGAAAAGATCTGGCTGTGAGG
The DNA here is from genome assembly GCF_000164805.1 of Carlito syrichta. Classification (NCBI taxonomy): domain Eukaryota; kingdom Metazoa; phylum Chordata; class Mammalia; order Primates; family Tarsiidae; genus Carlito; species Carlito syrichta. The sequence continues at coordinate 381,472 of NW_007252949.1, forward strand.
TGAATTATACATATTCAAGCACACACACGCAAACATGCACACACACACACACACACACGGTATTTTAAACAGCATACCTATATATATTTGAAAAGAAATTAGATGAAATACTTTTCAACAATAAATCAAAAATATTATTGAGTGAGGTGATATAAAGCAATGGAACTTCAAATCACATAGGAAGGATTGACTTCAGTGTACAGGAGTTTGCTTCCCAGATTTTTTTAAGAGAGAATGAATATTGTAATAAAATTATCTTGATTTCATGGAACATATTTTTTAAATCTAAAATATTAGTGAAACATGTCAAATTTATATGCACATGCATATTAGAGAGGTATATGAAGCAGTAATGCTTTTGTTTTTTATTCTGTTTTGTCTCGAAGTCTTATAACTTTTAAAAAATACTTCTGTGCTATTACTGAAAATGTGACATTTTGAAATCGACTTTTTTCTGATCCCTGCTATTAATATCTAAATTATTTTCATTTTTTATATTTGAAATTAAAAAATAAGATAAAATTGGTGGCCTAGTCTGTCTTTTCATAGTTGACACAACGTTCAAAAAGTGGAGGAAAGTGAAGTTACTTGTATAACTTCAAGATACCAAGTAAATCCTGATTTTGATTTCCCTTTGAGTAAATTTCAAGGTGTTCTTATTTAATATAATGGTTAGATTCATTCATCCCCCTGTGAATGTGCGCTCAGTAAACTAATAATGATAGTTCTGATTTACTTTGAAATTTGACAGTGGTACTTAACTTTCCACATCAAGTTAATTAAGAAAATAATGATCACTTGCTGCCAGTGACCACTTATTACATATCAGGTACCGTTCTAAGTAATATATACAGTATATTATTTCATCACCATATTACTTTCTGAGGAATGTTCAAATAAGATTCCACCATTTTATAGATACACTACACTTTGAGGTGCTTCAATAACCTGCCAAAAGTATTCAGCTCAAAAGTATTGGAACTGCCTGGCGATGAACATTCTGAGGCTGCCTGTTAATGCAACTCTGCCTACTGCCTTCTAGGCTTGCCGCTACCTTCTACAAGTCCAAAAACCTTAAGTAGCATGTTTAAATCTCCATGTTAACAGGAATATTTTCACAGAATGAATTGATGGAGAAGAAAGAAGTGCAGACCTTTCTGCTTACCTAGTATGAGAAGGATTCACACACTGTGTGGTGTACACTACACCAGTTTAAGGTATAATAGTCTAGGATATAATTTGAAATAAAATGAAAGTGAAAACATGAGTTTGATATTTTAATTTTTATGAAAATGAGATACATGTTATTTTTCTTAGCTGGCCTTCCCCTACCCTCTCACTTTACTCTTGTTAAATCCACAAATGCTTTGCTCATAGCTTCAGGGGAGAACACAGCTGTAGAGAATCAAGGAGCAGACTAAAGCTAGAAATTAACAGCCTTTGCATTTAATAAAATAAATGGAATTTTACCTTGCATTTTGGACCCGGCTATCATGCCTTCTTCTTATTATCGGCGAAACACGAATGTCTGCAGATGATTCCCTACATTTAAAGATATAAGAAATGATATCCTACCCATTTAACCAAAATGTACTGTTATTTGTGAAAGATTCAAACACAGGAGGTAATAACACATTATTATCTACATATGAGATAATAACACATTATTAAAATATTTGTAGATGCTATTTTTTAATATGTATTTTAACCTGTCAGTGCGTTTTTTTTATTTTACGGTGTTTTTATAATTATTTCATAATTGTTTATAATTTACTAAATAATAAAGATAATTTTTACTTTAATATAGTTTATTGTGTCTAAGTGCCCAAAACAGCACATTAAAAATTTATAGCAGTTTTCACAAAATGAATAAGAAAATAATGTCTCACATTAATTTAAGTGGTTGAAGTTTAGTAAAATATTATTTTAAAAGCCAAGAAATGCTCTCTAATTATTAAGAAAAAAACTATATGGAATATAAACTAGATATACAAAATGTGATTCTAAATCTCCTAGAAATAAAAATTCATTGTGCGTCAAATGGTAATATCAACATATATTTTTTAGGTGTGAAATGATCTCCTCACCAAATGTAGTATTCACACTTCTAGCAATTAATTTGGTGAAGAATTTCTGAAGCAAAAATATGTCAGAATCTAGAATGTTATGTATTAACTACATTCAAATTTTTTATTTTTTCTCTAAGCATCAGAAACATTTTGTTCAGATTTAAAAATGAAAAACAAGTTAAGGACATCTATAATGACTTCTTGTGTCTCTTGAATATTCATATTTGGATCATTATCTTTCCAAGGGCAGAAGAAACTTTGATTGATTCCCATGCTTCCTAATGGGCATATTACTTTAGGCATCAACAACTAAGAAAAAATTCTAAATTGAATTTATGCCTAATAGAGAGAGTACATGAAACAATTTTTTGTTGTCACTTCTGCTCTGAATTCTGCTATTTTTGCTCAGTCTGTGAGGTAATAAATTCCTCATTGACACCAACATCATTATCTTTGTTTTAAATAATGCTTCTTTTTTAAACTGTACTGTGAAATATAATAGTTAACTATGCAGAATTATTTATGTTTAAAAATGTAAAAATGAATTATTTTAGACAGTTCATCAAATTTTAGAGGCTAACATGCTATATACAATTCTACTTTACAGGAACTGTATTTTGAGTTGTACTGGTGTGTTAAGAAAATAAGCTATTTTCTTTCTAATTTTTTTCCACAATGACATAGTCAATATTATAGATTTTTAAAGGAACATTTTTAAAAGATAGGTCTCAGGCTGAGCGCAGTGACTCAAGTCTGTAATCCCAGCACTTTGAGTGACTGAGGCAAGAGGAATGCCTGAGACCAGTGGTTCGAGACAAACCTGGGCAACTTGATGGGACCTCGTCTCTACAATAAGTAAAAAAATTAGTCAGGCATAGTGGTGCATGCCTTGGAGGGCTAAAGCAGAAGGATCACTTGAGCCCAGCAAGCTGAGGCTGCGGTTGCCGTGAGCTTGCCACCGCACTCCAGCTTGGGTGACAGAGTGAGACTTCAACTCAAAAAAATAAGGCAGGTCTCTTACTGTTTTAATTTATTTATATAAGATGTAAAGATAAAACCAAAAAAACCTTCAAGCTATAATTAGTTTTGCAATCTGGCTTATTTAAATAACTTTGAAAATGTATTTGAAGTTAATATAAAACAGCTTAACTTATCAGTGAATATTATTATTTTCAACTTATCAACTAAATATGGCAATGCTATTTCCAGTTGATTTTCTTCTTCTCACCATCCTAACCATATGAAATGCTTTGAATGTACATTGCCAAATTTATATGGATGCACTCCATATATGTGGAAAGATATGTCTCCCACAGGTTACAGTGAAGCACATTCTTGATGGTTCTATCTAACAAAACTAACACAAATAATAATGATTATTTAAAACAACTTGCATAGCATTAATGTTTGGCATTACAAGTTATATGTATTATCTCAGGACTTCCAAAATTTGAATTGAATTTTATATTTAAGTAATCTGATTTAGATCAAGTACTCTGATTCAGTTGCTACTTATACTAGACTTATAATCAAAAAAAGAAGCACTCATTTAATAATTTTGCATAAGATTAGAGGAGAAATATGGCATTTTAATACATTCTAATCTAATATAACATTTCAAAAAAAATTATATTGTGTTCCTATAATGTCAATTTTATGCCCTAATACAAAAAGAAATATATTTCTCTAAAAATTATAATTTATTATAGTTTTAATTGCCACTAATGAGATCTATCATTTACTTAATGCCTACTGTCTCCAAAACAATATCCACTATTTTACAATTTTTTTTTTTTTGGCGTTGGAGTCTCACTCTGTCGCCCAGACTGGAGTGCATTGGCAGCTCCCGGCCACTGCAGCCCTGACCTGCTGGACCCCGGCGATCCTTCTGCCTCGGCCTTCTGAGTAGCCAGAATTACAGGCATGTGCTACCACTCCCGGCTGATGTTTTGATTTATTGTAGAGATTAGGTCTCGCCAAGTTGCCCAGGCGGATCGCGAACCCGCGGGCTCAGGCAATCTACTCTCCTCAGCCTCCCAAAGCACGGGATTACAGGCTGAGCCACCGAGCCCAGCTTACAATGTATTCTTAAAGGAGTTTTTTTTTTTTTTTCATTCTGAGTGTACAATTAACCTGACCAAGGTCACAGAGCTGATTGACTACTTAGCCAGTAATCTGAGTGTAAATTTTAAGGTATTTCCATTATATCCTTCTATCTTTATATGAAACTTTCAAACACACATAGAAACTTTATATATTTAGGCAATGCTTATTAGAATAAAAACTACACTCTATGTTTTTATATAGATGTATGCCCAAACTATATGTGAACTACATGAAAGCAAGGCTAGTGACTGTTTCACCCTTCATATCCTTGAATTTTGTAAAAGGTGACATAGGAATAATAATAATAATATAAAAATAAGAGCCAGATTGTTCTGGTTCAAGTTCTAACTCCTGACTTAACCATGAAAGTTTGAGTAATCATCTCAGTTTCCTTATCTGTAAAATGCAGACATTACTAATTAGCTCATATATTGTTATGTGTACTCAATAGCAACAGTATATGAAAGACTGACATTTTCAAGGCATTCAACATCCTTTTCTTCAATACTTTGCTCAAGGTAAATGTTTAACTATTGATTCATTATTTCTGTTTAGAAAACAATTTTTTGTCATATGTGTGTATGTATGTGCATGCATCTATATATGTATATAAATTTGAATAAGTAGTCCCAGAAAGTAAACTGATGTTAAGAGATCATTGATGTTTAAAGGTATTATGGTTTTAAAGGTTTCTCCACCATATTTTCTAAACAGATGGAAAGCTCAAAGTTGGTTATAATTCTCTCTACTTGAGACTAGAGCCATAAAGTCCAGAGTGAAGATCACAGGGATTTTTTATTTGTTTTTATTTTCTGCACACTAAACTTCTAAACCCAGAAATATAAGGCCATCACCATCAGAGTTCCAAAGTGACTAACACACTTGATAAGACTATATGAACTCTCAGATCCTGTTTTCCTTGTTCACTGATTGAACCAAATTTTCCTGGTCACATATCTCTTGCCCAAACTCGCTCCCATAATATGTTATACTTTCTCTAGCATTAGCCAAACTTCCATTACTTTCTTCCTTATGCATCTCCAAATTTAGGAGACCACACGTTACATTTTCTTGGTTCAATTCTTAAAATCTGGGTTACTTCAGCATCCATATGGGAAAGTCATGTAATGTAGTATTCTGTGTTATTATATTGATAGTCAACCATTTCCATGTGATTATTTCTAATGACTCAATACATTAATTTCCAGAAACATTGAATTCAACTATAGACTCCATGTCACAGAATCTCACATTCACTTGCTTTCTCTCATTTGACTCATTTCATCTACTTCATACCCTTTTGATTTCTTGGACGTGGTCAATCTCTTTACTAGTCTCATTTCCATTTATTATGTTTTCTTCTACCCAGTTATTTCCCAGTGGAATTCTAGCCAATCTCTTTATCAAAACCAACTTGCCCCATCTGTTTTTCCACATTTCTAGCAAAATTCCAATTATGAGTCTATCCCCTTTTTCTTCGCCTTTGTCTAAGCTGCAAAAATAATTGTTAAAGAAAATCAGTCACTAAGATTAATATTATTATAAATGCATGACATCTAGCACCAGTAAAAGTTTAAAAGTCAGCGAGCAAAACTTTTACCAGTCTCTGTTAACTTATCTGTCCCATTCTCTACACAGGTTATTAAACTTATCTGTCCCATTCTCTACACAGGTTATTAAACTTCTCCTTTAATCCTAAACCTCTCCTATGCCATTTTCCTTTTAACAGCTACTAACTCTCCATTCTACCTCAAAACAAATATAGAAGCCATATAACAACACATACACATATATTAAGGTATTACCAATCTACTTGCTTACCAGCTTACCTGGATATGTCCATGTCCTTTTCAATTGTGCTATTTTCACAATAAAATAGATGGATAATCTCAGTTGAATCAAAAAATAACTGTTAATTAGATTTTGCCTTTCTCTCTCTCTTTCTCTCTCTCTCTCTCTCTCTCTCTCTCTCTCTCTTGCTCTCTTTTTCTTTCTTTCCTTCTTTTCCTTTCAGGCAGGGTCTTCATCTGTACCAGGATATAGTACAAAGGTGTGATCATAGCTCACTGTAGCCTGGAACGCATGGGGTCAAGTATCCTCCCACATTAGTCACCTAAGTAGCTGAGACTATAGGTGCATGCCACCATGCCCAATTGCTTCAATTTTTTAAATTTTATTTTAAAGATGTGGGATACAATTCAGGATTAGCTGTGTAAGTGGTCATTTTACAGGAGAAACTCGGTTCTCCCATTAAACAATTGTTTTGTAGAGACAAAAATCTCACTATATTGCCTAAGCTTGTCTCGAGGTCCTAGACTCAAGCTATCCTCCCACCTCAGCTTTCCGCAGGGCATGGATTAGATGGGTTAACCACCGCACCTGGCTAGATTCTTTTCCTGCTTGCTTACAGAAAGATTTTCTCCTTTAATGATCCCTTTAATTTCTCTGACTTTGTTTTACGTTCAGTTTTGTTTCCCTGTCTTTGTCTCTATGGACTCTTTCTAACAGTATTTTACTTAAGCATAGTTTTTCTTCTCTTTTGTAAGTGAACTATTAATGGAAAAACTAAATAGCTCTCCTTTGAGTCCACATTTTCCTCCAAACCCTGTCTATTCTCTCATCTTTGTCACAATAAAATAAAAAAAGACAGCATATCTACTGTCTTTATTTATCTTATATGTACTTATTTCCAACTCACTACCATACAAATGTGAAATCTCAATCACACATCACTATGACACTGGAAAAATTTTAAGGCTATTAAAATTGTGTGTATATATATATATATATATATATACACACACACACACACACACACACACACATAAATACATATATATGTGTAAGTATTCATATCTATCTATCATCTATCATTTATCTATGTATTGGTTGACCATTGTCAGTTCTTACTTTAATGAACCTTACCTTAATACTCCCCTAGGAAGTATGTAATATTCCATCATTCAATATGACATCATGGTCTATTTGGCTTCCCTACTCCTTCTCATCACTCCCAAGCCAGATCAACCTAAGTTCAATCAAGAGGAGATTTCATAAAACAGTCCCTTAATAGCTTATTTTTTGACCTCTTTTTTTAGTTTCCCTTTGTTAATACTGAGGTCCTGGAAAATGCCTTTATGAGCTCATTTAGGGCTTTTGCAAAGATATTCTTTTAACCTGGAAAACACCTGATTTAAAAGCACTCCTTGCCGAGCTCAGTGGCTCAGCCTGTAATCCCGCGCCTTTGGGAGGCTGAGGTGAGTGGATTGCCTGAGCCCGCGGGCTCGAGATCCGCCTGGGCAGCGAGACCTCATCTCTACAATAAATCAAAAAATCAGCGGGTGTGGTAGCGCATGCCTGTAATTCCGGCTGCTTGGAAGCCTGAGGCGGAAGGATCGCCGGAGCCCAGCAGGTTCGAGGCTGCGGTGGCCAGCAGTGGCCCCTGCACTCCAGTCTGGGCGACAGAGTGAGACTCCAACTCAAAAACAAAAACAAAACAAAATAAAAGCACTCCTTCTTCATCTGTATTATTAATAATATTCCCATTTAATCTATTACTGTGCTTTAATTGTTCCTCCCTTTTACTCCTACAGAACTCTCTACTTTCTAAGTCTGCATGTGTATAACAGAAAATTGTTACTTTGTCATTCATCTACTTTTAACAACAGACTTTTAGCTCATTTACTCATTCATTCTTACATTCCACATATTTATCATGCCTTGAGCGAGCTTTTGTATTTGCTTTCCAGATAGATCAATGAGCAAACCTTATCTCAAAATTCATTTGATGAGAAATATCATGATACAAATAGACACATAATTCTGATTTAATACCAGTGATTTTAAATGCTATGAAAGAAAAGTACAAGGCATTCTTTATGTGTCAATAAAACAAAGTCTTCCTTGTCATAGGATATTATTTCAGGAATCCTCACAACCCAGTATTTTCAAGTTGATCTTCAAAACTCAGTGTTTCAGTGAAATAACTAAATACATTGTCAAACTCGTTGCATTTTAAATCTTTACATCTCATGTTGTATGTTTATATTATTACAGGTTACTGAATGGGGTATTTTCTGTTTTGGAACTCTACACATTCATTTCCAATTCAAAAGAAAAAAGATGATTAATATTGCTTACTCCAAAATGAAAGAATTACATCATGTTGGGGGCGAGTTATGTCCCATAGGATTTGCTAAGACCTGTAGAATGAAAAGATTAAGGGAAAAAAAGTAACTTTTGGCAGACAAAATATTACCCTGTGGAAAGTTACACTCAGATTAATTACTAGTCCGTAAGAAAAAATATTCCTGATTTAGGAGGCATAAACTGTTAAATTTTTGTTTTCACAATCACCCTGAATTCTTGTTCATAACCATTATTACCCATTTCTGAAAATGATATGCAGAAGAAAAATAAGCAAGTGAAATAAAGCAAATTAGATTTCAAAAAAGAAATTGAATTTCTCTTCAGCCAAACCTTTGTATATCTGCATTCTCTCCTGCCTTGACATTTAACATTGACTACAGCATGAATAGCAGTTAAATACTCTGCTTCTCAGGAGAGAATGTGTAATGCTATTCTTGCTCTGTGTCAACTGGCCTGAAGGAATCAATGTGAAGTTAATATTCATGTTCTTTTTATATTGACATATATTCTGAAGGACTGAGAGGAACCTGAGGTCAGAATCTAGGCAGCAAACTTTGTGAACTTTTCATGCTTTGTCTATTTGCAGCGTTTTAAGGTTCATTAGCTCACCTAACTGGAACCATTTATCCTAATAAGGTAGTTAACCCAGTATCTCCTATAGTATCCATATTTTTTTCTAACTCTTTTCTTTGATGAAAATGAGACTCCTCTTTTCATTTTTCCAAGTTTAGGATATCTTACTAAAAACACCCTAGACCCCTCTATCCCTGAGTATTTTTCTAACCATCCTTATCCATATTAGTCATTATTTTTAAATTCTAGTGAAATGTCTTTTCTTACAAATCTTTTCTTTCATCTAGACTGAATTGTGAGTGGATTATTAAGAATAATGGACAAAATCATAAAGGAAAAGATCACCTTTCTAGATGTGTCTCAGATTTGTAGTGTTTATGTATAATACTTGTATTATTGTAAGTTATGAAGACATCAAATATATAAGTATGCATACACTAGGCAGTTTTAATGACGTGTGGAGAATCTTTCTTAAAGCCCTGGAGTGTGTTGGGATTAGACAATGAATTCAAGTATTTTTTTTTCTTTTTAAAGCAAATATGTAATAGAAAGATTTAGATGAATGCATAAATAACAAAAACTTCCTAGGGATAAAATTTGAGAGAATTAACAAAATTAATATCTGAGAATTCCCCCCCATGTCTGCAAAAGGCACAATGGCAGGAATAAAATTAATCCTTCTTTTTGACCTCAAGAAGTATACATTAGAGCAGGAGTCCCCAATCCCTCGGGCGGACGGTGCTGGTCCCTGACCTGTCAGGAACCAAACCACACTGCAGGAGGTGAGTGGCAAGCAAGCAGAGCTCTGCCTTCTGTCAGATCAATTGTGGCACTAGATACTCACAGGAGCATGAATCCTACTGTGAACAGTGTGAGGGATCTAGGTTGCTTGCTCCTTGTGAGAATCCAAGGCCTGATAATCACCCCTCAACTCCAGTCGGTGGAAAAATTGTCATCCAGGAAACTGATCCCTGATGCCGTTAAGGTTGGGGACTGCTGCATTCGATCATAAAATTTTTTGGTAAAATATCATAGTTGTCCTTGCAACCAGAGTTTTAGATCATCATGGGGATATTTGAAAATATCTAGCCATATACTTCAATACCAACCTCAGAATACACACACAACATAATGAGCTCAAAAAACAGCAAGGCAAGTATACAATTAAAAACAAAATAATTAGCCTGTGAGTAAGGCCAACCAGTTATAATTAGCTTATTAGAAGATGGATTGTATTGGAAGCATGAGTTTTGTCTTCAAGAAAATACCTAAACCTAGTTCTAGCTGACTGGGTTTATGCTAACCCTAGGAAAAATAGGTTTATCAGGAAGTTTTTCTGTTTTGGTGCCTCCTATTCAAAAATTTACCTCTGCTTTTAGAAGCAGTGTCTAAACTTAATAGACTCCATTTTCCTAGAAAGCCTTAAAACTAGAACTTCTAATTTAAAAATTAAATCACTTTATTATGTGAAAAAAGACACCACTGGCAGTTTTGTGATGTTTGTATATCAAATAATTCTATTTTCATATTTAACAATTCATTTGTCACTACTCATTTACTTATATAACAAAAGACATGTAACAGCTATTTAGAAAAAACTATTTCACAAGCTGGGAAAATATTGAATCTCTAAAGTTTACATTATTAAATCTTAATTAAAAAACAGCATTTCTCTTAAAAAAAAAAGAAAGATTCAGACAGAGCCTAAGGATATTTGTAAATAGGAAAATATATGCAAAATAAGGTAACAGAACTTAAATAAGAAATAAGTTGAAAAGGCAAAGTTGAGACATACACTAGAGATTGTAAGGATATTAAAATGCATAGAGAATAATTTTATTAAATGAATTGAAATTTAGCTTGATGCTGTGCTACATGGACCAAAAAACAGCAACTTGCTTAACTAAACAATTGTAAAAAGCTTTGAGTAAATACAGATAAGTCACAAAATGCAAATATTCATAAACCATACACTCAGTGATAAAATTAAAAGTATCTTTGACAAAATTATTATGAAATATACAATAGTTACTTTCGTTACTAATAGCCTTGCAACAAATGCCATTCAGTAAAAAACAAATAATAAGTAAAACAAAACAAAAAACCCACATGTGTTGGAAACATTCAATATTCATGTACAGAAGCTGGTATACAATTCAGTTAACCAACATCAGTATTCATCTGCTGATCTGACCTCAATCAATAACACAATTAGTATGTTTGCAAATGAAGAAAAATTGTAGGTCATTCAATCATTGCTTCCTGAAATTGTCTCCCACCTCCATCACTGAACTTTCAATAATGCCCACAGCCATCTACGTTTAATCTAGTTTGAGATAATCTTATTCCATTGTTTGATATTCAACCTCCAATATAAATTATATATATATATATATGTATACACACACACATATATATGAAATATGTCCTGCTGAGTTTACTTATTAGAACTTGATTAATCAACGTTTACTTTTAAACACCATGCCCAGCTAGCTTTTGGGTTAGTTGCGCATATATTGTGTGATAACTTCAAGACAGTTAAGTGTTCTTGTGCAAATTTAAAATTGAAGTTGGTGAAAGTTGAGTTGTTTAGCAGGTGCATGTGCCTGTAAGGGTATTATTCCTTCCTCTGCTCAAAAGACCTCTCAGATCATTGCCTTTAATCTGCTTGAGCAAGCAAGCATTCAGCCATAGAAGCCACCAAACAATTTTATACTTAGTCAAATAAAAAAAAGTTAAGCTAATTTTCAGAATACATGCTTCTTATTCAACATAAATTTTCTTTTTTTTGTTGAGTTGGAGTGTCACTCTGTCGCCCAGACTGGAGTGCAGTGGCCGCTCCCGGCCACGGCAGCCTCGACCTGCTGGGCTCCGGCGATCCTTCCGCCTCAGCCTTCCGAGTAGCTGGAACTACAGGCGCGCGCTACCACACCCGGCTAATTTTTTGATTTATTGTAGAGATGAGGTCTCGCCTACCCGAGCTCAGGCAATCCACTCACCTCAGCCTCCCAAAGGCGTGGGATTACAGGCTGAGCCACCGAGCCCGGCTAAATTTTCAATAATATAATACAGATTGTCTAAATAATACTGCTTACATTTATAAACTCTGTACTAAATGAATAAATTGAGACAGTTAATGGGTTGCTCTTTTTTTTTTTTTTTTTTTTTTTTTTTTTTGAGTTGGAGTCTCACTATGACCCAGACTGCTGCTGGGCTCTGGTGATCCTTCCGCTTCAGCCTTCCAAGTAGCTGGAACTACAGGCGCACACTACCACACCCGGCTGATTTTTTTATTTATTGTAGAGATGAGGTCTCGCTGCCCAGGCGGGTCTCAAACCCGTGGCTTTAGGCAATCCACTCACCTCAGCCTCCCAAAGGCGCGGGATTACAGGCTGAGCCACCGAGCCCGGCTAGGGCTGCTCTTTTTAAACAGAAAAAGGAGGGGAAGCTGCTACAAATAATAATTTAAGATTTAAAATATTGATTTTTTTAATTATGTTTGTGCGTGTATTCCGGTACTTTAACAAATAAAATTTTTAAAATTGTGGATTTGAGGTAAGGTTGCAAAATGATACAGAAAGATCTCGTATAATAGAGCTCTTCACCCAGTTTCTCCTGCTGTTACATCATACGTTATCATCTCACACAACAGCAAAGACATCTACATTAATATGTCATTATTAAAGAAAACCCAGACTTTATTTGGATTTTACTACTCTTCCCCAAAATTGGATGAATTATCTAATAAAGGCATGGTTACAAAATTTAGAGGAAGAAATAATTAAATTTTTAAAAGAATGCAATAAATTAATACTTCTGAATAGTGTATAAAGATCATATTAAGAAGGATCAGATTTCATCATTCAGTTGCCTTTTCATACCTTACGAATATTTATTCAGTGTAGATTTTAATATCCATTGTAAGGAGGAGAGACTTTATGAGGTCTCAGAGAAAAAGTAGCATGAGGATTACAAAAATCAGGGCAGTTGAACTTGCTACCTGGATTTGGGAAAAATAAGTCTCCGAGTAATTAACTGAACCTCCACAGTGTAATTCTCCTGGTTCAATTATCAAGTAATTTTATCCTGGGATCAGTGCTCATTGTCAAAATAACAGTTCTAACCTCAGGACTTTATTGGAGATGTATTTTACAACGTGCTTTTTAAAAAAATGTATGTTTTAAATTCCATGAGGGCTTCATTTCAATTTAGATGTTTTATTAGTACCTCAATTAGCTTAGTATGTCTTAACTGCCCAGAAATCCTAGATAAACCAGGTACTAGAAAAATAGACTCCATAATTATTTATTTAAGATCTGTTGTCATAAATTGTATATAGCAATTGTTGTTTTTATTATCTGCAATAAGCAGCTTGTGAATACAGTGATAACCTCAGCTTAAAAAGGTTCAAAATGGAAGGTGGAATTTTCAACAGTCCTGTGCTAACCACAAGAAATCTAATATGTAGGTTTTGAAAGTCCCTCCTCTGACCTATACAGTGCGCTCCTAAGGGAAGACAGAGTCTACCACCAACAGTTAAAACAAGGGAAGTGATTGAAGTTTATTCTGAATTTAGAATATTTGTTCTAAAGTGGTTTGGATGCCCTCGAATGATTATTGATAAAATAAATGCCGGGCTTGGTGGCTCAGCCTGTAATCCCGTGCTTTGGGAGGCTGAGGTGAGTGGATTGCCTAAGGCCGTGGGTTTGAGACCCACCTGGGCAACTTGGTGAGACCTCATCGCTACAATAAATCAAAAATCAGTCGAGCATGGTAGCATGTGCATGTAGTTCCAGCTACTTGGAAGGCTGAGGCGGAAGGATTACCGGAGCCCAGCAGGTCTAGGCTGCAGTGGCCGGAAGCGGCCACTGCACTCCAATCTGGGCGACAGAGTGAGACACCAACTCAAAAATAAATAAATAAAATAAAATAAAATAAAATAAACATTGGGCAAGTAGGAATGATAAAGTAAGGAAATAAAGTATTAATATTACTCAAATTTTATACAGTATAAAGTTTTTGTATAAAATGTGTAATAGTCGTGAAATATAATGAACACAGACTTTCTTTTTGTCTTTACACTGACTTGTTAAAAATTTTTCAGGAGGAAATGACAATTTCCTTTTGCCTAATGAAAAATTTGTACATTATCATGAATTTCTCATTACTCTTGGTAATAATAATGTCTTACAGTGACATTAAGGTGCAACCACTCAGCACAAATTTGATAATTGGATGTGTCCAATCCCATAATTGAGACATCAATTTGCATTTAAAAAATGCTTTCTACAAATTCTCAGATAAGACATGGCTCAGAGGGATTCATTTACTTTCAGGCAATGGAGTGTGGTGGGTTTCCTTCCAGCTTTGCAAGTCCTCCTCTCACTTGAAATTTTGGAGAGAGGAGAGTAAGACAGACGGAGACAGCGAGCAAGAAAAAGAGAGACAAGGGAGAGAGAGAGAAAGAGAGAGGAGAGGAGAGGAAGAAGAGGAAGAGGAACAAAGAAAATGAGAAAGAGATAATATTCTAAGTTGCATACACCTTGATGAACCACCAAAAGGGAGTTGAATTACTTTCTAGTATAGTCTGTGATGACTTTGTACTGTATCAACTTAGCAAAACTCTTAAAATTTCCAAGAATGTCCTTTTCTGTATACTTCTGGGTTAGAGTTAACCGTAAGAGAAATCTTGACACTTGGACAGCTCTCACAGAGGTGAAAATAGCATCGATAATGATGCTCAGAAGGTCGTAGTAAACCAGGTACTGTTGCAACTTGCATATGTTGTTCCTTATCTGCCATCTTACCTTATTGACTTATGCTAAGTAGCTGGAACTAAAACTCCTTTATAGCTCAGTGGATCTCCTTCTAAAACAACTTTAAATCCCAAGACACATTTTTAGGCCTGAAGTGATGGGATCCATTTAGCATACAGGTCACCTGTACCAAAGGAATTAGAAGTCATGAGAGAAAAATAAAGGTTCAATTTGTCCTCACAGGTTGCAATTTATTCTTACACCTCTCCTCTCTAGGCTCAACACTGATCAAAACACAACAGTATTACATTGTCTGCTTAACAATCTCTCACAAATGTGTACTATCAATCACCTATATAACCCCCTTAACAAAAGCCACTTTAGATTGTCTCTTGGTTAATTGTCAACCATATCTCAAATATTTTTCCAGAGTATCTTTCCAAATTTAAGTCAAATTCTTCCTAGCCTATAATTTTTCCAATATAGAAACCTCTGGACACTACTTTTATATATATAAAATATACTCCAAATTTCAAATTTCAGAAAGGATTGCAATAATTCTTCCTGGTTTTGTTATGTGAAGCTCCACTACTAAATAAACTTTGTCCTCGCTGGTGTTCAATTTGACTTTCATGTTACATGGACTAGCCCCTTCATTGGATCACAAGATAATTTAATTGTTTTGTACAGAATTCAGTAAAAGGGTATAGCACTTAAAGTATGAATAAGAATGTTACCCAATCTTGCTGGGCTTGGTGGCCCATGCTTGTAATCCCAGCACTTTGGGACATGGAGGCAAGGGGATTGCCTGAGTCCAGGAGTTGGAAACCAGCCTGGACAACTTGACAAGACCTCGTCTCTACAATAAATCAAAAAATTAGCTGGAAGTGGTGGTGAGTGCCTGTAGTTTCAGATACTTGAGAGGCTGAGGTGGAAGGATTGCCTGAGCCTAGCAAGTCAAGGCTGCAGTGGTCATGAGTGTACCACTTCACTCCATCCTAGACAACAGAGTGAGACTCCAACTCAAAAAAAAAACCAAAAACAAAACATGTTACCCAATCTTTTGGACTGTTATAATCAAATTGTTCTGACATCGAAACTGCTTAAACATGTGCTATATATTTTGCATCCAATGCTCAAAGAAATCATGGAGTCCTATTCTTTCCACTTTAACCTCAGGCACTAGAGTAAAATATATATCAAGGAAGTCAAATTCTTCCTAGCCTATAATTTTTCCAATACAGAAACCTCTGGACACAGTAGCTGTCTTACCTCAAATCAACTCTACACATTATCAGAGATTTGGGCCCCAATCTTACATCTCAGAGACAGCATGGAAAAGCAGAATTGGCACTAATCATTTACATACGTTTACTTATCAGGCAAGTACTGCACGTTACCCCAGACAGTCTTTCTGAAAAGACTGTTTGCACTAAAATGAGAGATGAAGAAAGTTTAGTGGGTTATCACCCCAGATAGGAAATTAAATAGCCAGGATCACTGAATTTTTATTAGAAGTAAACCACAGGCCAATGTCTCTGATGAAAATATATGCACAAATCCTAGAATCCAGAAAATAAATTGCTATTATTGTTATTATTAAATGCATTACCATTGTGATCACTAAAATACTAGCAAACCAAATTTAACAATACAACAAAAAGTTTATGCCACCCAATCAAGTGGGATTTATTTCTGGAATGCGAAGTTGGTTTAACATATGCTTATCAATAAATATGATATACAACATAACATAATGAAAGATTAAAACATATTATCATCTCAAGCAATGTAGAAAAGCATTTGACTAAGTTTGACATCTTTCCTTGAAAAAAATGTTCCCAACAAAATAGGTATAGAAGGAAATTTTCTTAACATGATAAAGGTCATTTAAAGAATGCCCAAAACTCATATCATAATCAGTGAAAAAAACACTAAAAGCTCTCCTTCTAAAATCTGGTACAAAGCAGAACGACCTACTCTCTACCACTTAAACTCATCATTGTACTCGAAGGGTTAGAAAAATAAATCAGATAACAACAACAGCATCAACAAAATCAAGGCATCCAAATCAGGAAGAAAGAAGAGAAATTATTCTTGTTTATAGATTATCCTAGGTGCAAAAATTCCTAAGATTCCACAAAAGTAATTTTTATTAGAACTAATGAATGATTTCAGTAAAAAAAATGTGATGCAAAACCACACACAAGAATCAGTTACATTTCTTTAAACCAATATGATCTGTATAAAAAGAAAATTAAGAAAATAATTGTCCCATTTATGATAGTACCAAAAATTTAAGACCATGTATTTATTTTACTTTTTTTTATTATAAAGATGTGGGGTACAATTCACAGTTAGGGATATAAACGTTGATTATGCAGGTACCCTTGCTGATGAGGTATGCCCCTTCCTCCCCTAGCAGTTTCCTTCAACTGCCAATCCAACCTCCCTTCCCCTGACAGTTTCCCACTATTGCCAATCCCTTTCTTATAGTATTATAATTGTTCAAGGTCCGCTTATGAGTGAGAACGTATGATACTCTTCTCTTTGTTTTGTGACAGATCAGTGAATATAATGGACTCTAAATCCATCCAAGTTGCTGTGATATCCATAAGTTTGTCCAGTTTGTCCTTCTTTATGACTGCATAATATTCCATTGTGTATATGTACCACAAGTTGTTTTTTTTTTTTTTATCAGTCCAGCTTCGATGGGCAACATGGTTGGTTCCATGTTTTTGCCACTGCAACAAACATTCTTGTGCAGGAATCTTTTTTGTAGAATGATTTGAGTTCCTCCAGGTATATTCCCAATAGGAGAATTGCTGTGTCATATGAAAGGTCAATTTCTAGTTCTTCAGAAGCCGCCACACTGTCTTCCAAAGAGGTTGCACTAGTTTGCATTCCCACCAGCAGTGTAGAAGCATTCCTTTTTCTCTGCATCATCACCAGCATCGGTTGGTGTTTGTTTTATTAATGATGGCCATTCTTACTGGGGTTAGGAGGTATCTCAGTGTGGTTTTGATTTGCATTTCTCTGATAATGAGTGAGGTTGAGCACTTTTTCATGTGTCTGTTGGCTGCCCATATGTCTTTTTTTGAGAAGTGTCTATTCATGTCTTTTGTCTACTTTAGAATGGGGCTGTTTGTTTTTTTCCTTTTGGCGTGTTTGAGTTCCTTATAGATCATAATGTTACCCAATCTTGTAGACTGCTATTATCAAATAGTTCTGACATCGAAACTACTTCAACACAAGCTATATATTTGGCATTCAGTACTCAAAGAAAGCATGAATGCATGAAGTCCTATTCTTCCCACTTTAACCTAAGGCACTAGAGTGAAATATATATTTAGGCTTTTGTCAGATATACCGTTAGCAAATATTTTTTCCCATTCTATGGGTTGTCTGCCTGCTCTCTTGATGGTTTCTTTTGCTTTGCAGAAACTCATTAGTTTGATGAGGTCCCACTTATCTATCTTATTTCTTAAGTTATGAGCATTTAGGTTTCTGAATAGGAATTGGTTGCCAGTTCCAATTTCCATAAGGATGTCTCCTGTGTCTTCTAAGATTCTTATAGTTTGAGGCTTTACGTTTAGGTTTTGATTCTTTTTTTTGTTTGTTTTTTTGAGTTGGAGTCTCACTCTGTCACCCAGACTGGAGTGCAGTGGCCGCTCCCGGCCACCGCAGCCTCGACCTGCTGGGCTCCGGCGATCCTAAGTAACTGGAACTACAGGCACACGCTACCACTCTCGGCTATTTTTTTTTTTTTTTATTTATTGTAGAGATAAGGTCTCACCTGCCCAGGTGGGTCTCGAACCCACGGGCTCAGGCAATCCACTCACCTCAGCCTTCCAAGGCGCGGGATTACAGGCAGAGACACCGAGCCTGGCTAGGTTTTGATCCTTTCGAGTTAATTTTTGTATATGGTGACAGGTAGGAGTCCTGTTTCGATCTTCTGCATGTCATCAGTCAGTTTTCCCAGTGCCACTTACTGAATAGGCTCTCCTCTCCCCAGTGGTTGTTGGAGGCTTTGTCAAAGATGAGTTGGTTGCGAAATTGAGGCTTTGCTTCCAGAATCTCTATCCTGTTCCATTGGTCTATGTGGCTGTTCTTGTACCAATACCAGGCTGTTTTGATTACTGTAGCCTTATAGTAAAGTTTGAAGTCTGGAAGTGTGATGACTCCTGCTTTGTTTCTTTTGCTAAGGATTGTTTTGGCTATTCGTGGTCATTAATGCTTTCATATAAAGTTCTGCATTGTCATTTCCAGGTCTGAGAAGAAAGATGTTTGTAACTTAATGAGTATTACACTGAATCTGTAGATTGTCTTTGGTAGGATGGACATTTTAACAATGTTGATTCTTCCTATCCATGAGCATGAAATATTTTTCCATTTATTTGTGTCTTCTTGGATTTCTTTGAGCAATGTTATGTAGTTCTCATTGTACAGGTCTTTCACTTTTCTGGTTAGGAAGATGTGGAGGTATTTCATTTGTGTATGTGTGTGTGTGGCTATTGTGAATGGGATTGTGCTTTTAGTTTGAGTCTCTTCCTGCTTGTTTGTGGTTTATAAGACTGCAACTGTCTTTTGCACATTTATGACTATTTAAAAATAGTTCTTTTTTTTCCAATCTACTTTTGAACAATAGATAGGACTTTTAAAGTATATTTTATGTTAAAGGGATGGAGTACAATTTGGGATTGTACAGGTGGACATCTTAGATGTAAAGTTTGTGCTTCCCTTTGGTCCCCACTTTGACTTGTTTGAGATCAGGTACCCTTATTGACGGTGTGTCCTCACCCCCAACCTGGAAATATGCTGCTGCTGACAATCCCTTTCTGAGAGTATTAGGTAAGTATTCAGGGTACAATTATGTGTGAGAACAGCTGGTCCTCTGCTCTGTTTCTGTGATAGATCACTGAGTACGACAGACTCTAAATCCATCTAAGTTGCTGCAAAGTCCATATGTTTGTCCTTTATGGCTGTGTAATATTCTACTGTGTATATGTACCACTTTTTTGTGTGTGTGTCCAATCCAGTTTCAATGGGCAGCATGTTTGGTTACATATTTTTGATATTGTGAATAGTACTGCATGTGCAGTTATCTTTTTTGTAGAATGATTTGAGTTTCTCTGGGTATATTCCCAGTAGGGAGATTGCTGGGTCATATGGAAGGACAATGTCTAGTTCGTTTAGAAATTGCTACTCTGTTTTCCATAGAGGTTAAACTAGTTTGTATTCCCACCGGCAGTGTAGAAGCATTCCCTTTTCTCTGCATCCTCGCCAGTTCATTTTATTAAGGATGGTGATTCTTACTGGGGTTAGGTGGTATCTCAGCCACAGCAATCATCAGAAAAATGCAAAAATAATTTTAAATGTGTGATTGACATATAATTGCATATATTTATGAGGCCCATGTGACATTTTAAAACATACATACAATGCATAATAATTAAAGTATTTAGAATGTCCATCACCTGAGACGTTTATTTTTGTGTGTTAGAAATATTTCATATCTTCTCTTCTACCTATTTTGAAATATACTAATTTATTATTAACTGTTGCCACCCTGTTGTGCTATCAAACACAAACTTATTTATCTAAGTGTATTTTTTTGTACTCATTAATCAACCTCTCTTCAATTTCTCTTTCCTCACCCTTCTACTCTCTGGTAACTATCATTTTACTCTTCTCCTTCATGAGATAAATGTTTTCATCTCCCACACATATGGAGAGCATGTAATATTTATTTTTTCTATGACTGGTTTATTTCACTTAACATAATGACCTCCAAATTTATCCATGTTGCTGCAAATGACAGAATTTCTTTCTTTTTTATAGTTTAATATTATTTCTTTGTGAGTGTGTGTGTGTGTGTGCGCGTGCGTGCGTGTGTGTGTGTATATACCATTTTTATATTAATTTATCCATTGATGGAGATTTAAATTAATTTATAACTTGACTATTGGGAATAGTGCTGCAAGAAACATGGAGGTGCAGGTATTGCTTTGATATACTGATTGTCTCTTCTATGACTAACCAGCCATTGGATTATTGGATTGTATGATAATTATATTTTTAGTTTTTTGAGGCACCTCCACGCTGTTTTTCATAATGACCATATTGATTTACATTTCCACCAACTGTGTATGCGTTCCCTTTTGTCTACATCCTCACCATAATGGCTTTGATTTTCATGTCCCTGATGATTTGTAATGTTGAGCATTATTTTTATACTCCTGATGGCCATTTGTATATCTTCCTTTGAGATAAATGTATGCAGATTCTTGATCCACTTATTAATGAGAATATTTGTTTTGTTGTTGTTGTTTGAGTTTTGTTGTTGTTGTTTGTTTGTTTTGTATATTCTGGATATTAGTTCCTTGACAGATGAATAGCTTGCATATATTTTCTCCCATTCACCAGGTTACTTCCACTCTGTTGATTGTTTCTTTTGCTGTGCAGAGCTTTTCAGTTTGATATAGTGTCGTTTGTCTATTTTATTTTTGTTGTGTGTGATTTTGATGTCATAAAATATATCTTTGTCTAAACAAATGTCCTGGATGATTTTCCCTATGTTTTCTTTAAGTAGGTTTATAGTCTTGGATCTTATGTTTAAGACTGTAATTCATTTTTAGTTGATATTGCATATGTTGAGAGATATAGACCTAGCTTTATTATTCTCCACATAGGTATTCCATTTTCCCAGAGCTATTTGTTTAAAGAGGACGTTTTTCTCCAATGTATGTTCTTTGCACCTTTGTCAAAAATAATTTCATTGTTAATGTTTGCATTTGTTTCTGGATTTCTGCCCTGTTCCACTGGAGTCTGTGCCTATTATTATATCACCACCATGCTGTTTTAGTTACTATAGCTTTGTAGTATACTTTGAAGTCAGGTACCATGGTGTACCCAGATTTGTTCTTTTTGCTCAGTGTTGCTTTGGCTTTTGGGATATTTTGTGGTTTCATATGCATTTTTGAATTTTTTGTAATAGCTATGAATAATATCATTGCTATTTTGATAAGGATTACATTGAATCTGTAGATTATTTTTGGTAGTATGATCATTTTTACAATATTAATTCTTCTGATTTATTGCTATATGGTGTTATCCCTTTTTTTTTTTTTTTTTACATCTTCCTTGGTTTCTTTCATCAGTTTCTCTCATAAAGGCCTTTCATCTTCTTGGTTAAGTTTATTTCTAAGTTTATTTCTAAGTTTATTTCTTTTATTTGTTTTAGTAGCTATTGAAAATAAGATTGCTTTCTTGATTTTTTTCAAAGCTAATTTGTCATTGGTATATAGAAATACTCCTGAAATTTGTATGTTATTTGTATCCTGAAACATTTCTAAATTGTTTTCCTGTTCTAAGAGTTTTTAGGTGACATCTTTAAATTTTTCTATATATAAGATAATGTTTTCTTTTAAAAAAGGAAGATTTAACTATTTTCAAACGTAGATGCTTTTTATTTCTTTCTCTTGCCTGATTTCTCTGACTAGGACTGTCGATACTATGTTAAAAGAGAGTGGTAAAGGTAGGCATACTTGTTGTGTTCCAGATTTAGAGAAAAGTTTTCAGCTTTCCCGTTCAATATGAAGTTAACTGTGAGTTTGTCATATATGGCTTTTTTATGTTGAAGTATGTTCTTCATCTAACTAATCTGTAGAGAGATTTTATCATTAAAAAATTCGACTTTTTCAAATGCTTTTCAGTTTGATTTCCGTCCTTTGTTCAGTTGCTGTGATGTATAACATTTACTGATTTGCATATGTTAAAAACATCATAGCATTCCTGAACTAGATCTCATTTTTTTCATGATTATTCTCTTTTTTATATGCTGCTATATTTGGTTTGATAGTATTTTGTTAAGTGACTTTGCATCTATGTTTATCAGGCATATTGACCTGTGATGTTTTGTTTTGTTTTAGTTGTTGTGTCCTAGCCTTGTCGAATGAGTTAAGAAAAATTTCCTTCTCTTCATTTTTTTGGAATAGTTTGAGATAAGTTGATGTCAGTTTTTCTTTATAAGTTTGATAGAGTTCAGAAGTAAAGTCTTCTAGTCTTGGACTTTTCTTGTGGTGATACTTTAATTTATTCATTTTTTTTTTTTTCAGTTGGAATCTTACTCCATCTCCTTGGTTGGAGTACAGTGGCATGCTCAAGGCCCCTCCAACGTTGATCTGCTGGGCTCAGGCGATCCTTCCACCTCAGTCTTCCAAATGGCCGGAACTACAAACAAGCGCTACCACACCTAGTTAATTTTTTGATTTATTGTAGAGATGAGGTCTCATTAAGTTGCCCAGACTGTTCTCAAACCCATGGGCTCAGCAATCCCCTCACCTCAGCCTCCCAAAGTGTTAGGATTACAGACTTGAGCCACCGTGCCTAATCTACTTATTTTTACTAATTCAGTGTCATCACTTGTTATTGGTCTGTCCGAATTTTTATTTTCTCCTGGGTTAATTTTAGTAGGTTATAATATCCAGGAATTCAACTATTACTTCTTGGTTTTCCAATTTTAAGTGTATAATATTCATAAGAGTTTCCAATTATTCTTTGTATTTCTGTGTTATCAGCTTTAATATCTTCTTTTTCATTTCTGATTTAATTTTTTGGGTCCTTTCTATTTTCTTTTCTTGGTTAGTCTATATCTCCCTTTTGATCTAATAACGTTTGTTTTATATATCTGGATATTCTGGTGCTTAGTACATATTTATTTAGAATTATTATATCTTTGTGTTGAATTGACTCCTTTATTATTACTATATAATGATCATTTTTGTCACATTTGACAGATTTGGACTTAAAGTCTCTTTTAAAAAAATACAAAACATAGTTTATTTAGAAAGTAAATTGGCGAGAGAGAGAAAAAGAGAGGATTCACCTCCCCAAGGCAGTGGAGGGCGCAACTGAAAGTCTCTTTTATCAGAAATAAATATAGCTATGCCTACGGCTTTTGCTTTCCATTAGCACAGACTATATTTTCTATCCTTTCACTTCCAGTCCGTATGAGTCTTTAGAGGTGAAGGGAGCTTCTGGCAGGCAGTTGGGTCATTCTTAAAAATCCATTCAACTAGTATATATCTTTTAAGTGGAAAGTTTCTTCCATTTACATTCAAGGTTGCTATTGTCAGGGTTTATTCCTTTCGTTTTATTTATTGATTTCTGATTGTTTTGTGCATACTCTGTTCCTTTATTTTTCCATTGTTTATCTTTGTGGTTTAGTGGCTTTCTGTAGTGGTAGCATTTAGTCCTGTCTTTTTCATAAATGTGTGCTTGCTCTTCTAGGGGATTTTATACATTTATGTATTTTAATGTAGTAGATATTATCCTTTTCCTTTTAGGTATAGGACTCCTTTAAGCCTTTTCTGTTGGGCCAGTCTAGTGGTGATGAAATCTCTCAATTTTTGTGTGTATAGGCAGAAATTTATTTCTCCCTCTTTTATAAAGGATACATTTGATAGGCTAGTATCCTTGGCTAGCAGTTTATTTTCTTAGCACTTTAAATGAATCATTCCATTCTCTCCTGGCCTTTAAGGTTTCTGCTGAGAAATCTGCTATTGTTTAATGATGGTTTCTTTAGAAGTGTCCTGGATGTTTTTCTCTTGCTGTTCTTAGATTTCTTTTTTCGACTTTAACTTTTACAGTTTGACTATAATGTGCCTTGGAGAAGACTGGGGTTGAATCATTTAGAAGTTATTTGAGCTTTCTTTATTTGGATGTCTATATAGTTTATAAGGTTTGAGAATTTTTATGCTATTGTTTGGTTAAATAGATTTTCTATGCCTTTTTCCCATCTCCTCTCTTACTGAAACTTTCAAAATTCCAATATTTGGTCACTTAATTTCCTCCTGTATGCCACATAGGATTTTTCATTCTTTTTTTGTTTTAGTTATTCATTAAATTGCTCAGTTCTATGTTTTCTGTTTGGTTCTTTTTTATGATATCTATCACATTATTAAATGTATCTTTCTGATCATGAATTGATTTCCAGATTGTTGTGTATGTTTATTCTTATGCACTTATATTTCACTTAGTACTTAAAATATCATTGCATTGAATTCATTTTCAGGTGTTTCATATATTTCTTTTTTGTTGGGATCTATCACTGGAAAATTTGTCTTCCTTTGAAGTGTCGTGTTTCCTTGCTTTTTCATATTTCTTGTGTCTTAAAGTTTGTTTAGGTGCATCTGGTGTAATAATTTTTTCTTTCAATTTTATAAATTGACTTTCATAGGGATATGTTTTCCTACAGACGTAACTCTAATGTTGCTTAGATAGGGTCTTTTGGCTTTCCTTCTGGGTGAATACAGTAGTATCATCTTTCTATGATTTCTTTGGATGTAATCAGCATCAGTGGTTCCTGTGGGCTCCTCACTAACTTAGGTTACAGTTATTAGTGGAGGCTGTAGCGAGGCTTTGCTGGGGATGAGGACACTGGTGGGTCAGTTCTCAGGCACCTGCAGCGGTGGCAACAAGCCAGGCATGCCAGTCCTTGGGCCCCTAGAATGTGTGTATGGACATCAGCGTGACAAGCAGGGTTGATCATTCTCTACAGTCCCAGATGAAGACCCTAGGCACTAGCAGTAGAGGTTGTGCGGGGAAAGAATTGTCCTCAGTTTCCTCTATTGTGTGACTGGACATTGGCTATATTGGTTGGAACAGATTTATCCTCAGACCCTTCAGGCACCAGTGATGGTGGCAGCAAGTGGGGTGTGTCGGGCCTTCTATTGGTATACATGGGCTCCAGGCATCAGGCAGGGAAGTTTGATTCACAAACCCAGGATAACGTGTAAAGGAGTTGGCCTTGTCACTAGGAGGTGGAGTTGATCTTTCCTCAAGCCCTTTAATGGTGCACAAGGGTTCTGGCTGGGATGGGTGAAGTGGATCAGTGGGTAGGACATGCCTATTTTCAGACGCCAAGCATGTACTTCTCAGGCTTTAGAGAGCACATGTTTCAATTATCTTTTTTCTGGATATCGGCCCTCTGGTCTGCATTGCCTGCTCCTCAGAGTATAGAACTCTGTGTAGACCAGAGCTCTAGGAATCCAGGCACTGCACTAAGTTCAGCTGGTGCCCTGAGGTTGTAGCCCTTTTATCACATAAAGGGTGATGTCAGTGGGGCTCCAGGGATGTGAAAATGCAGGGGCTGTTGGACCCTAGAACAGGATGTAATCTGGTGGGAGTTGGGCTCTCAAAATGACAAAATGCTGCTGCTGCGTGGTTTTTTTGGGAGGGGGTGTTAGACTCTACAAATTTTCTCTCTTTAACAGGATCATTACATGGAATCCAGGCAGCTCTGTATACTAGTTTTGGGGTCCACAAGAACCCTAGTTGAGTGGTTCTTCCATGACTAAGATAGCAGAACTTCATGATCATATTGTAGTTGGCTGGGGATCTCTTCCTTACCTTTTTCCCACAGTGAGGAGTCTCTCTTGACTTTGGCCTTATTTCAGCCAGGATATCTGCTTCATATCCTTCTTCTGTTTTTTGTCTTAGAGTTTTCCTGCCACTTCCCTGCTGAAATTTAGCATTCTTTCTTAGAAGTTCTATTTAATATGTGTTTATCTACTCTATTGCTGTGGTCCTTCTTTGTGGAGGAGGCAAGGACTGTACAACTTTATTTAGCTAATTTGATGTCCTAATCTAAATCTTACCATGAAAATTATAATACACTGATGAAATTGAGGACACAAATACGTGGAAAGATTCTCTGTATTCATTGATTAAAATAATGAATGTTATCAAAATTTCCTTACTACCCAAACAGTATATAAATCGATGTAATTTCTACCAAATCTAACAGAATTTCCATAGAAATAGAAAAAATAAATTAACATTTGTATGAGACCACAAAAGACCGTGACTATACAAGGAAATCTTGAGAAAGAAATACAAAGTTGGAGGCATCACACTTCCTTATTTTAAACTATATTACGAAACTATTGTAATCAAAAACAATTTAATACTAGAATAAAAACAGACACACAGACCAACAAACAAAATGGAAAGCCTAAAAATAAACCTAAGTATACATAGTCAACTAATTTCTGATGACATTACAAAGAAGACGCAACGGGGTACTGTTAGTTTACTCAGTGAATGGTGTTGTGAGAACTGGATCCATATCCAAAAGAATAAAATGAGATGCGTACATCCATAAATCAAACACAAGTGCATGAAGAAACAAAATCTAAAACCTGAAAACATTAAACTTCTAGAAGAAAATATTCAGGGAAATATCCTTGATATTAGCCCTGAAAAATATATTTTGGATCGCACACCAGAAGCTCAGACAGTAAATGCAGAAATAAACAAGTGGGACTATATCAAACTAAAATGCTTCTACACAACAGAGGAAACAATCAACAAGATGAAAGTCAGTCAGCAGATTGGGAGAAATTATTTGCAAACAATGTATGTGACAAAATGTTAATATGTAAGGAACTCACACAAATCAATAGCTAAAAAGCAATAGTCATATGAAATGAGTAAAGGATCTGAATAGACATTTTTCGAAGAAAACATAAGAATAGCCAGTAGGTACATAAAAATGTTCTCAGCATTGCTAATTAATAGGAAAATGCAAATCAAAACCACAATAAGATACCATCTCACACTTGATGAAAGATAACACACTTATTGAAAAGAGGTAAGTGTTGAAAAGAGTATGAAGAAAAGGAAGTCTTTGTACAAACTGTTGATAGGAATGTAAATTGGTACACCATTAAGGAAAACAAGATGAAAGATTCTTTAAAAAATTAAAAATAGAACTACTCTACATGCCAGCAATCCTACTTCTAAGTACATATCCAAAGGGACCAAAAGTAGTATGTTGAGGAAATACCTGCTTACCATGTTTATCACAGGATTCTTCACATTAGCCAAGATATGGATACAATCTATCAATGGCAAATAAATCTACACAGATAATATACATAAAGAAGATTACACAGTAGTTAATAACACTGTGTACAATAAATATTGTGTCCAAGAAATTTAATAAGAAAATAGATTTTAGGTGCTCTTGCCACAGATAAAAATTAACTATGGAAAGTGATAAATATGTTAATTGGTTTGATTGTAGTAATCATTTTTTTATGCTCAGCTATTTTTGGTAACCATGGAAATTAGTTTCAGAATTTCTGTAGATCCCAATATCTGCAGATTCTCAAGTCCCTTTTTATGAAATGACACAGTACAATATTTGCATGTAACCTAAACACATTCTTTTGTAAACTTTAAATCATAAGATTTTACCCAATACAATGTAAATGCTATGTAGAGTTATTATACTGTATTTTAAAATTTTGAGTACATTTTTATTGTTGTATTGCTATGTTTTTAATGTTGTTGATCTAAAGCTGTTTTAATCCCAAAACACAGAACTTATGGATACAGATGACCAACTCTGTATGTAATATCAAAACATCATGTTAAACAATGAGAGAGAGAGAAAGAGAGAGCTCCCACTATAAATGGATCCACTTTATTTGCTCCTTGCCTATTTTTTCTAAACTTCTATTCCCTTTATTGTCACTCACTAGTATATTCCAGCATATTCATTCCTTTCTATCACAGGAAAAGACAAGCAAGTTCATGTTACAGGGTTTTCATACCAGCTGTACCCTCTTATGGAAATGTTAGTTCCCAAAATCATTGCATAAGAAACGTTTTCGTATTACATCCATGAATATTACCAACTAAGAGAAGTCTTCCCTGACCATGAAGTTATTATGTACCATGATTTTAGTATAAACATTGCACTAATGACAATTCCTTATTTCTCTCTGTTGTCTTGCTACTCAGCTTGGTTGCAATTTTAAAGAAAAGTAGAAACATGTATATTGTTTAATATTTTGACTCTTTACTTTGAATTATGTCTCCCATGTAAAGAGCATCCAATAAAAGATCTATAAAGCAAATGCATGACTCCACTCTGTTAGAATTTTATTTTAACTTTATTAATATGTTATGCATGAAATCTTGAATATTTTTAACATGGAACTCCGGTTTATTTTACATGAAAAAAAAATTGCAAATACTTTAATTTTAACTTAAAATTTCCTGGTTCTGAACTTTTGAAATTTATCTCTGTTTTTCCAACAGGAGACCTCTGAGCTCGTTTTTTTTTTTTCTGGATAAGACATCTTAAGGCCTGAATGATACTGGTTTATGAATGTGTACCAGTTGTATTCTTTTAAGAGAGAGAATGATAATGATCTACATTAATTATAAGACAGAACATAAAACACTTGGTGAGTCTTTTTTTGATAACAGAGTGCTTCCAAAGACCATTTCCTTTCGTGGCATGGATAGTGGCATTTTATCCAAGCAATCTTTTAGTGTTGGCCGTGTCTCAACATCAGAAAGAGCAGCAGTCTCCCCTAGCACCCAAGGACAAAACCTGAGGTTTAAAATAAGTGCATAGTGTTAAAATAAGTACATAATGTTTTAAATTGTTTTGGAGAAACTCTTTAGGTAGCCATCTTATCCTGAGAATTCATAATAAAAATTGAAGATTGAAGAAAGAGAGATTGAGATAAATAACACTCAGACCTCTTGCCTTCCAGGTTTTTACCTGATAGGTAAGAAATAGGGAAGTAAGATAAAAATATGCTCGATAGATAGGTTAAGAAAGTCATCATTCCCACAGCACAAATTAACTGGTGATACTATATTAAAGAAATTATCTTAATTATAAGACCAAAGAATCTCTCTTCCAAATCTTAGTTTCAGAGTCCTTAATTTTATGTTTATTGAGTATTTTTCTCAAATTTTCTATTCAGTCAAAAGGACTATCAAAGTCTGATGTCATACACCCATTCATGCTTTCATATCATTTTTTAATGCTGTGTTCTGGTACCCAGCGACGTGATGGTAATATAATGATGAAAAAACAAACAGACAAACAAACAAAAAATGCCTGCTATCTACACGTAAAACTCACATTCTCCTGAGGGAGGCAACATAATTCCAGTAAATATAAAATTTTAAAAAGTTATCATTTTGAAGGTACAGAAATGAGCCTGCATGATTGTAGGGCTGAGTGTCTTAAGTTAATGTTTAATAAGTAATCTGGGTTCAAGATAGTTTTGTGTTTTTAAATTTGTCCTGGAACTATTTAATACTTAAAAGGGATGACTGAAAAAAGTAATGTTTTCAGTAAAAATTTACTTAGCATACCAAACTGTACATTTTGAAAATGTTTATAATGTACAGTAAGACATTTTAATACATACTTTTTCTTTCTAAATTATTGCCTTATAATTCAACGGACATATAATTAGAAATAATTTACATTAAGCTACTAAAAAATTAACTTTTTGTTTATGGAGAATTTTGCTTTTTGAGTTAAAAGAAACAAACGGCTTTCCTGTCTACTTCAGTAAAGCAATCAAGATGTATTATTCTCAAAGTATTAATCTCTTATCTAATGAAATAAATATTTCAACATTTGAATTTGGTAGGTAAATAATTAGAAAAGAATCATCATTATTTCTTCTTTTTTTGAGTTGAAATCTCATTCTGTTGCCCAGGTTGGAGTGCAGTGACACACTCACAGCTACTGCACCATCGACCTGCTGAGCTCAGATGATCCTTCTGTCTCAATCTTCCAAGTAGCTAAAACTACAGGCACCTGCCACCATGCTAATTTTTTTTATTACTTGTAAAGACAATGTCTCAACAAGTTGCCCAAGCTAGACTGCAAACTTCTGGACTCTGGCAATCCTCTCAATTCTACCTCCAAAATTGCAGGGATTACAGACATGACCCACCTTGTACAGCTGAAAAAATTGTCTTAAAAAAAAAACTCTATTTTTTTCTCAACAGGGAAAATATCTACTCCTAAATGTTTTGCAGTAAATCTGCTTATTTTCATTTTTTACCTTATTTTGATGCTTTTCATCAATTCATATTTGTTGTAAAAAAGTAAATGATTGTATTTATCAAAAAGACTTTGCTAATATGTCAGACCTAAATGTATGGAAATTTTTTGTTATTTTTTTCTTTGATTTTTTTTTTCTCTTGCCTGCCACCATTCTCTTATGAAAGCTTATATGGGAATCTTTAAAAAATAAAGATAAAAATTGATATTAATGTCATTTGAAAAATCTATGCATATAAAATATTTAACTAGTTTTTTAAAATATTGAAATTACATAACTATGTATTAATTTCTTTGATGAGACAGAAATATGAAAAAATAGAAACACTTCAAAATTAATTAAAATAATCTTAGTAAAGAAACATGCATGTTTAATTAACTATTAGAGGTAGTTTGAAAGCAGATAACAGAAAAGTTTTTAAGCTTAAGCCAAAGTAAGAAAAATCGTTTATAAAATTTTTATATTATCACATCAATAATTTCTTGACTTCTAATAAATTATTTAAATTATTTTTATTATATGGTAATTCAAATAAGATATTTGGACATTTACTATTAATTGATTTCAAAATACATTTTAAAGTGCATACTATAATTGTATCTGAACTATTTATTTCTTTAGAAGATATGGAAGTGTGAAAAAAAGGAAATTCTAATAGAATGATAGTCAAAGTATTTTAAACTGGCTTGGGGGAAAAATATTTTGATGTAAATATAGAAACACAGTTGACAAACAAGTAAAATCACTTTTGCATTTTTTTATATTCAATAACAGTACTGCCACTCACAATTTTCAGCACAAAGTTACTCTCTGCCAAACCGTTTATTTGCTTTTATTGACAGGTTAGATGTGATCATGTTCACAACATCCCCAAACAACTTCTGCTAAGAGAGACATCTGAAATGTTTTCCTGGTCAGAGATAGAATTTTTGACAAGCAGTAATAACAGGTATCAGAGAAGCAAACTTCTAACTTCAGGGTTTGAAAATATGATTAATTTTGAAAAATAAGAACCTTTAAACTGTGTTACTGTTGTATCAGACAAGTTGGAAGATAGCTTATTAAAGTATAGAAATTATACTTGCATTTATTTAAAAGTAATCATTTTGCATCTTCAAATAGCCTTTAAATAATCAATAGTGTTTGAGCACTTAAATGAAAACCTATAGAATAATTTAGCAATCACTGAGAATGGTTGTTTCACTTTATTTCTGTGAGCATACAAATGAGAGAAATGACAGTATTTTTGCATGAGATTCTATTTTCTACTGAAACTTACTGCATTTATTATCTCATTACTTCTGCATTAGAATTGCATTGGCTTACCTGAATTAGTTCATGTGCCATTGCACAATGACACATAATAATCCACTTGATATTTTTAGTTAGGGGGGAGGGACAAGATCATTGTAATTCAATGCGGATGGCCCAAGACAAATGTAGTAATCTGACAATTTTTTTGCACTGATCATGGAAACCAATAAATAGTTAGAACAATTTTCTTGGTTATATCCAATTTGCAACTGGTATACAGACCTAATATAAAGCTTTCACTGATTGCATCCTTGTTTTACAGCTTTGCATATAAACAGAGTGAGCTACTGTGCCCATAGAACAACTTGAAGAGCTTTGCTGTATCACTTCTAATGAGAACACAATAGTAGCAATAGTTTATTGTCATGACAACAACTTGATGCTCTATCCAAGAATCAATACTAATTCCTTCCGTGTATATCACTGCTATTGAAGTTTTACAGCAGAGAAGTGAAAGAGCATATAACACCAAGTGACATAATGTTATTTCCGGCCAACTACTGAAAGTCTTTCTCTACTATTCCTCTTATACACAGGTAATATCTAATGTGACACATGTGATACAAACCACTACTTGGAGAAGTGTGATGAAATCCAAATCTTATCAATGTGATTTTATCAGTGCTCCTGAAACATAGCCAAATGACTATGAAACTGTACACTGGGCCTCAAAATATTGTGATTTAGCCTAGTTCCAATAATCATTTTCACTGGAGCTTCTTAGACATCAGCTTGTCTTTTTTTGTGAACCTCTGAAAAAGAGATGTTGGCTAAAAAAAAATATTGGTGATGTCTTGTGATAAGATTAAGATATAAGTGTGAATTTTTTTCCAAGATTGTGAAGTTTTAAATTAGAATTGTTTATGTTATCTCTGGTTATTAATTTGATTATAAATATCATCAAAGTTCTCTAGTCTTAGGCACATCATTTCCTTTCCTAAACATTTACTCTCTCTAGAGAGGAAATCTATAGCAATGATATAACTTTTTTTATATCATTGTTTATAGATTGCAGCTGAAAATTTTTGTCATATATAATGTTGCAAAGAATATAAAAACAAAATCTTAACATCACAGGTGATAAGTTAAGACAAGAATCAACAAGCACTAGAAATTTTTTTTCTAATTTTTTTATTTTAAATATGTTGAGTACAATGCAGGTTTAGGAATACAAATTTTCATTATGTAGGTACCCTTGTTGATAAGATGTGCCCCTCCCGCCTCCAGAACATTTCCACTACTGTCAATCCTGCCTCCCCCTCCTCCCAGCAGTTACCATTCATTTAGAAATATTACATTGATGTAAACCTATCTGCATAATCAATTCATTTTTCCCACCTCATGCATTGTTGTCAGAATATAACAAGTAAAGTTAGTCCTTTCGAAATTTAATGTCTGCAATGAAATTGTGAAATATGTTTTATTTTTACAAATGGTCTTCTTTTTATTCCAAGGATGTTTGTTGTGTATTGCAGATATTTTTCCCCCTTCTGAGAAGCAGATGATGAAAGAAAGTAAGGAGCAAATATATATATTGGAAGTAATATCATGAAGTAAATAGTCAAGACACAGGAAGTTACCACAATGCAGACTTGACAGTCTCTATCAGTCCTGAGGAGAATTCTGGAGCAAAGTCTTGCCTTGAGTGACATGGGTGCAGTCATTGTCTAAAGACCTCTTGAGAAGACGGAACTTTTATTAACACTGCTTTGCTCAGTCATTGACCATGGTCTGTTCCTAGAAGATTTGTCAACGAACCAAACTCTTTACAGCTTTTGCTTCAAGTATCTTTGTGAACTCACAGACTCAAGCAACTCTCATAGTGGTGGGATTACAGGTATAAGCCACCATGTCTAACCTTTTTGAAAAAAATTATTTCTCCATGTGTGCTACTTTATTTTATTTTATTTTTGGTCATCTCTGATTCTAAGTCCTAATCACAGTTTCTTCTTCTTCTTCTTCTTCTTTTTTTTTCTGTTTCACTCATACTTAATTTCATTTGAAGAAAAAATTGAGACGGTATTAATGTCATTGTGTATTTCATAAAATGAGAAAAATCCTCCATGATAAAGGAAATTAAAAGCAACTTCATAAAGTTTGCACATTGAACATTGAATAATGTATTATTAAATTATGATTATTTTGTTCTGTTTCTTTCAGTATACATTTTAAATAGTTTATCATAATTTAGGAAAACCCACATGTAGAAACTAAGTTCTAAACCCAAATTTTAGAAGTTCAGTATTTTGGAAAATTTACCTGAATAAGTAATGCTTTATCATAAAGCCCACTAGTTTTAGCTATTTTGAGATGAAATTGCAGATCTAAAATTGCAAAAGAATCATGTTTCTTTTTAAGCTTGTTTGATTAGATCTGAATCCTGATTTTTTTTAGTTCAACTGAAGTCATTCTCAGAAAATAAATCAAAGAAAAGAGGTACTTGAGTTTAGATAATGATTGTGGTAATTTCAGAAAGAAGATTGATGTTACCATAGTATTTTTAATGTCTTTTTGTAGCACAAATGACCAAAATAGGACCTAGGACATTTATATTTGGTCAAATCAAATGTTGAAGATCACCATAACCACCACCACCACCGACAACAACAAAAAACTCTTTTATGCTGTTATTCTGCTTTGAAATAGATGACTAGAAATAGATGACATTTGAAATATTGATTTTATTTAGACTGTTAATAACATTTACAATTGTATCTTAGAAAATATTTTATAATATGTTTGACTCCCAAAGTTTCTTGTGGTTCTATGTATTTAAGTAAAGCAACAATTTTCCAGCTAATCTGTGATTTCCAGTATAACAGAAATCACTATTTTTTTCGGTGTTAAATCCATAGTGCTATGATAGTATCTATAAGGGGAGATTCCAACCCCCTCAAAAATGGAAATATTTTCTAGAGAGCAGGCCCCTTGTAGTGCAGGCTCCCTGCACTAGTAAGTGTTCTAGGAACCCATCAGCATCAGTGCACCAGCTAGCATTGTTATGAGATATTGCCTTCGGCTTCAGTGAATTTTTTTTTGGAGATTCTGTCCATGCATTTGCCCATTTCATGATGGATAATTTACAAGGGCACCTGCCTATGTCCTGTTGAGTATTCAGCAGTTCCTGACCAAAAAATGGCGTGACTTCTATGGCCCACCCTCCTTATTGACCCAATAGCGCCCCCAGTGACTTTTTAAAAATTTTCCCAGATGTAAAAGTCCTCAAAAGAAAATGTTTCCCCAGTTTGGAAGAGGTGTAACAACAACAACAACAACAACAACACTCACAACAACAAAACAACAGAGGCACTAAAAAATACCAAAGTTGACAAGTTCCAAAACTGTTTTGAGTTGTGGAAAAGGCATTTTATATGTGTATTGCATCAGACAGAGAGTACTTTGAAGGTGACTGAAGTTCAAAGGTGTAAGAATGAATACATAATGTTTTTTGATGTAATAAAATATTTATTTTTGACTATAAAATACAAAGACCAGACATATTCAGCTCTATATAAGAAGTCTCCTTATGTTCCAATTTGAAACATTTCTTCTAGAGAACTGCAAAGCGAAGGCTGCCCTGAGCCAAGAGCTCTGGTGGAGAATTTTCTACTTTTTTATTTCCCCATCATCTCATTCCTCTGAACGCACCACTTCCGTTTCTTAGGCAGAATTTCTTTTGGCTGCAGAC
Organism: Carlito syrichta; assembly: GCF_000164805.1. Lineage (NCBI taxonomy): Eukaryota > Metazoa > Chordata > Mammalia > Primates > Tarsiidae > Carlito > Carlito syrichta. The sequence continues at coordinate 417,020 of NW_007252949.1, forward strand.
ACATCAAGTAAACGTTGAAGGGATTTGAGAGTCCACCTCTGTAATGGGAAGGCCAAGCTTAAGGGGGAAGAGAGGCACCTGGGCCATCTCCAAGGTTTCCAACATGATGCTGGGTGTCCCAGACCTGAGTTAGGGGCCAGAATGCTCCCTAGGGTGCCAGTATTTTCCAGTTGAAATTTTTTTTTAATAACATATTTTTTTATTTTAAAATTGTGGGGTACAGTTAAGGGTTAAGTATACAAATATGCATTATACGGGTAACCTTGTTGATGAGTTGTGCCCCCCTCTGTCCCCAGGCAGATATTGATTACCGTTACTCCCATTTTCCTTCTCCCCCATAGGTTCCCCCCACCGTCAATCCTTTTCTTATTGTACTATGATAGTTGTTCAAGGTCCACTTTAGAGTGAGAACATTTGATACTCAAATTTTTGTTTCTATGAGAGATCACTCAGTATTATAAACTCTAATTCCATCCAGGTTACGTGAAATTCATGATTTTGTTCTTTTTTATGGCTGTGTAATATTCCATTATGTATTGTACCACATTTTTCTAATCCAGTCCTCTTTTGATGGACAGCATGGTTGGTTCCATGGTCTTGCTATTGTAAACAATGCTGCGATAAACATACGTGTGCAGGTATCTTTTTTATAGAGTGATTTGAGTTCTTCAGGGTATATTCCCAGTAGGGGGATTGCAGGGTCATATGGAAAGTTGATTTTTAGAGTTTTTAGGAATCACCACACTGATTTCCACACAGGCCACACTAGTTTACACTCCCACTAACAGAGCGGAAGTGTCCCCTTTTCACCACATCCTCTCCAGCATCTGTTATTTTTTGTTATTGATAATTGCCATTCTGACTGGAGTTAGGTGGTATCTCAGTGTAGTTTTAATTTGCATCTCCTTGATGAATAGTGAGGTTGAACATTTTTTCATGTATCTGTTGGCTGCTAAATGTCTTCTTTTCAGAAGTGTCTATTCATATCTTTTACCTACTTTGTAATGGAGTTGTTTGTTTCTTTCTTTTCAGCACGTTTGAGTTTGTTATAGATCCTTAATGTTAGGCCTTTGTCAGACATGGAGTTGGCAAATACTTTTTCCCACTCTGTGGACTGTCTCCCTGCTCTCTTATGGTTTCTTTGGCTTTGCAGAAGCTTACCAGTTTAATGAGGTCCTACTTGTCTATCTTATTTCTTATGACCTGCATATTTTGGGTTTTGCTCAGGAATTGGATGCCAGTTCCAACTTCCATTAAGGGTGTGTCCTGCATTTTCTAAAGTTCTTACGGTTTGAGGTATTATATTTAGGTCTCTGATCCATTTAGAGTTTATTTTTGAGTATGGGGATAGATAGGGGTCCTGTTTGAATATTCTGCATGTGGTCAGCCAGTTTTCCCAGCACCATTTACTGAATAGGTTCTCCTCTCCCTAGTAGTGGGTGGTGGAGGCTTTGTTGAAGATGAGTTAATTAAGAAATTGAGGTTTTGCTTCTGGAATCTCAATTCTATGCCATTGGTCTATATGCCTGTTCTTGTGCCAATACCAAGCTGTTTTGATTACTATAGCTTTATAGTGAAGTTTAAAGTCTGGTATTGTGATACCTCTTGCTTTTTTTTTTTTTTTTTTTTAACTGAGGATTATTCTGGCTATTCATGGTTATTTGTGTTTCCATATGAATACCTGTATTGTTTTTTTCTAGATCTGAGAAGAATGTTGCTGGTAATTTGATGGGTACTGCATTAAATCTGTAGATTGCCTTAGGTAAGATGGACATCTTCACAATGTTGATTCTTCCAGTCCATGAGCATGGGATATTTTTCCACTTGTTTGTGTCATCTTTGATTTCTTTGAGCAGTGTTTTGTAGTTTTCATTGCAAAGGTCTTTCATGTCTCTGGTTAGGAAGATGCCAAGGTATTTCCTTTTTTTTCATTGCTATTGTGAATGGGATTGTGCTTTTTATTTGAGTTTATGTTTGTTCATTATTGCTGCAAAGAAATGCGATTTGTCTTTTGCACATTTATTTTTTATCCTGAGACTTGGCCAAAGTCCTTTATCAGTGCAAGGAGGCTTTTGACAGATTCTCTTGGGTTTTCAGGGTATACAATCATGTCATCTGCAAAGAGAGATAACTTGACTACCTCTTTTCTTATTTGATAGCCTTCTCTTTTCTGATTGCTCTGTCAGGACTTCCAATACTATATTGAACAGGAGGGGTGAGAGTGGGCATCTTTGTCTTGTTCCAGGTTTCAGGGGAAATGGTTCCAATATTTGTCTGTTTCAGAGTATGGTGGCTGTGGATATCTCGTAGAAGGCTTTTACTATTTTGAGGTATGTTCCATGTATGCCTTGATGTTCGAGGGTTTTTATCAAGAAGGGGTGCTGGATTTTATCAAAAGATTTTTCTGTATCTAATGATATAATCATGTGGGTTTTGCTTTGATGTCTGTTGATATATTTCATTATATTTATGGTCTTGAAAATGTTGAACCCGCCTTGCGTCCCAGGAATGAAGCCTACTTGGTCATGATGGATGATTTTTGAGATATGTTGTTGAATCCGGTTTGCGGGGATCTTGTTGAGAATTTTAGCATCTGTGTTCATCAAAGATATTGGCCTGTAGTTCTCTTTCCTTGTTGGGTCTTTAACTGACTTGGGTATTAATGTGATGTTAGCTTCATAAAAATATTTGGGGAGAGTTCCATCTTTCTCAATAGCATGGAATACTTTCAGTAGGATTGGTATCAGCTCCCCCTTAAATGTCTTATAGAAGCTGGGCTTGGTGGCTCAGCCTGTAATCCCAGCACTTTGGTAGGCTGAGGTGAGTGGATTGCCTGAGCCTGTGTGTTCGAGACCCACCTGGGCAATGTGGCGAGACCTCATCTCTACAATAAATCAAAAATTAGCTGGATGTGGTAGCGTGTGCTTGTAGTTCCAGCTACTTGGAAGGCTGAGGCAGAAGGATTGCCCAAGCCAAGCAGGTCAAGGCTATGGTGGCCGGGAGCAGCCACTGCACTCCAGTCCAAGTGACAGAGTGAGATTTCAACTAAAAAAAAAAAAAATGTCTTATAGAATTCTGCTGGAGGGCCATCTGGTTCAGGCTTTTTTTTGTAGGTAGTTTTCTTATTACATAGTCAATTTCCTTGATTGTTATTGGTCTATTTAGGGTCTCAATTTATTCTTGTTTCAACCTAGGAAGATTGTATGATATCAGAAAGTCCTCCATTTCCTTAATGTTTTCAAGTTTGTTTCCATACAAGTGTACATAGTAGTCTCTAATGATCTTTTGTATTTCTTCAGGGTCAGATATGACTTCATCTTTTGTGTTTCTGATTGTGTTTATTTGGGCTTTTTCTCTTGATCAGTCTAGCTAGGGGACCATCGATCTTGTTTATCTTTCCAAAGAATCAGCTTTTTTTTCCATTGATTTTTTAAATTATCTTTTTGTCTTCTATGTCCTGGATTTGGGCTTTTATTTTGGTGATCTAAATTCTTCTGCTGAAGGTAGGGTTTTGGTGGTCTTGCTTTTCCAGCTTCCTTAGGTGACTTGTTAGACTGTTAATTTGTGATCTTTCCATTTTCTTCATGTGCATTTGTAGAGATATTAATTCCTCTCTTACTACAGCTTTCATGGCCTCCCAGAGATTTTGGTTAGATGTTTCTTCATTTTCCTTTGTTTCCAGGTATCTTTTAATCTCTGTTTTGATTTCATCATTGACCCAGGAGTTGTTTAGCATCATGCTATTTAGTGTCCATATCTTTGTGGGTTTGGGGGAACCTTGTTGGTGTTTGTTTATTTTTATTTCAATGTGGTCCAAGAAGGTACATGGCCGAATGTCCATCTTTTGATATTTGTTTATGCTTGATATATGGCCAAGTATGTGGTCGATCTTAGAGTATGTTTCATGCAGTGATGAGTAGAATATATATTCTGTGGTCATTGGGAGGAGTCTTCTGTAGCTATCAATTAAGTCCATTTGATCAAGAGTCACATTGAGGTTCTGGATCTCATTGCTGATTTTTTGTCCTGATGATTTGTCTAGGGTTGTAAGTGGGGTATTAAAGTCCCCAGTTATGATAGTGTTAGAATCAATGTCTTTTTTGAGGTTACCTAGAAGCTGCTTTATGAAAGTTGGCACTCCTATGTTTGGTGGATATATGTTTATGATAGATGTTTCTTGTTGATGGATTGAACCTTTTTAAATTATGTAGTGGCCTTCTGTATCTTTTTTAATTTTTGATAGCTTACAGGACATTTTGTCTGAGATTAAGATTACAACACCTCCTTTCTTTTGTATTACTTTCACCTGAAAATTTGTTTCCCATCCTCTTATTTTGAGTCTGTGAGTGTCCTTTACAGTGAGATGAGTCTCTTGAAGGCAATATATTGTTGCCTGGTGATATTTTGTTCATTTTGCCAATCTCTGTCTTTTAGTGGTGCATTTAGTCCATTCACATTCAGGCTAATTATTGAAATGTGAGAGTTGATCCTTATCATAAAGTTCTTATAGAGTTGTTGTTGTTCCTCTTTGTTGTCTTTCTTTTGGTTTTGGGGTTGGTTCATGTCTGTTTTTAATCTTTTTCATTTACTCTTGTGAAGAATGTAGTTATTCGTTTTTTTTTTTTTCCTTTTCCTCTGTGCTTAATACTTTCTTAAGTACTTCTTGTAGAGGTGGTCTGGTGGCAGTGTAAGTTCTTAGGGATTGGATATCTGGGAAAGATTTTAATTCTCCCTCACTGATGAAGCTTAGCTTGACTGGGTAGGTTATTCTTGGTTGCAATTGTTTATCTTTTAGAACTTTAAAGATAGGCCTCCAAGCTCTCCTAGCCTGAAGTTTTTCTGTAGATAAATCTGCTGCTATACTAACTGTTCTTCCATGGTAGGTAATCTGACCTTTTTCTCTTGCTGCCTTTAGGATTTTTCTTTTATACCTAATTTGTTTAGGTGAATTATTATGTGTCTGGGAGTTGGTCTTCTCATTTGTTGTCTTGCAGGGGTTCTCTGAATCTCTTGTGTTTGAATTTTCACATTACTGATGAGATGAGGGACGTTTTCTTGAATAATCTCATGGAATATGTATTCCAGGATGGTTCTGTCTCTCTTTCTGCCTCAGGAAGTCCAATTACTCTTAGGTTCTGTCTCTTGAAGTATTCGCTCATCTCTTAAGGGTTTTGTTCTATCTTTTGAAGCTTCTTTTCTATGTCTTTGACAGTTTGAGTTAGTTCTATATTTTGGTCATCAAGTTTTGAGATTCTTTCTTCTACTTGACTAATTCTGTTTTCTAGGCTTATCATTTTGCTATTTCTTTCATTCACAGTATTCTTTATTACTGTTATCACAGTTATCAACTCCTTCCTAGTTTCCTCTTGTCTCTCCTCAATTCTTTTAATCTCTCTCTTGATATCTAGGTTTGCAGTTTGAGACCAGTAATTCTGGGGACTCTTCATGGTTTACATTCTGAAGTCAGTTTTCTCAATGTCTGACCTCCTAGGGGTCTGTGAGAGACCCATATCCTTCTTTTGGTTTTTTTTCATTTGTGTAGATCTTTCTCTCCCACTTTCCCTCCCCTTCTTTAAGTATGTTTTTCAGAGAACATGGGATTGCTTTTACTTCTTTTTGTTCAATCTCCTGTTCTTCCTTATGAGTGTCCTCTGGCTTTGTTCACTTTTGAGGCTGGACTGTGGGCTGGGGCTGTACTTTTTGCAGTTTTGAGATTTAATTGAGGGGGAAGCTGTGATTCAGAATCTATCTGCAGATTCCAGTATCCACCAACAGGTGTATGGGCACACTGGAACTCACTTCCCACTGCCTTACAATCTGTCCATGCAGTGGGGTTTAGGTTTGCTCCCTGGAACCAAAGGAGGTAAGAAAGAGGTAAATAATGGAAGGAGGCCAGAAAATAGTTAAAAGAAGAAGAAGAAGAAGAAGAAAAACACCAGATTCCCTAAAGCATACTGGTAATCACACAAAGACAGTCCAATAAAATCATGCCTTTTGATGTGCTTTTCTCCAACACAAACAAGTAGTCTAACTCAAAAAGCAAACAAAAGTGAACAAAACAAACAGTTAAAACAATAAAATCAAAAGTCAAAATAAGAAACCAGACTAGCTCTGGAGTCTTTCCTGAATATCTACTCTCTTCAGCTCTGATCTCTAGCCTCTCCCCTTTGTTCTCATTGCAGGCAGATAGGTTTACTCATAGCTTAGGTTGGTTCCCTTGGCTTGCTGCCTGAGAGGTCTGCCACAGGACTGAATTGTCTGTGTCTGATTAAGCATAGGTGAGGGCCTTCTGACTCCTGTTTGGTGAGGTTACCTTAGAAATCAAGATTTAGGCTGCTGGTAGATTGGCGGGGCAATGCAAATCTCTGCCTGGAAAATGGCTCCAGTGGGCAGCACCTCTTTCGCCAGTCCTTTCCATCTGTCCTTTCTCTCCACTTGTCCAGGTCCGTGGATGATCCACTATGATGGGCTATTGTGGTGTTTTTCTGGTATCAGGCACTGGGAATCAGCAATATAGCTGGGCACTGCATTTGGTGTGTCACCAGCAGCTTGGAGTGGAGGAGGAGGCCTGGAATTCCCCCGGCTGGATCGGAGAACTGAGAGCGACTGTTCAGCACCTCCTTAAGATGTACTGTTCCCTTATACAACCATGGGGTCTTCACTCCCAAGTTGGATGTTAGGCAGAGCTGGGTAGGTGAGTCACTGCAGGTCTCTGCCTGGTCACAGGGTTCCAGCTGTTCTCTGCACTCCCTATAGTCAGGGGCAAGTTGGGAGAAGTGGAGTGTGACACTGCTAGAAACCTCAGCCAGAGGTGGGGACCGGAGTTCCAAAGGGCAGTTTGGCAGATGGTGGCAGTGGCTTGGGCCTCATGCAGGGCACATCAGCCAGGAATGGAGCTGGTATCTCTGAGGGTCAGGTGCCTAGAGCCTCCCTGGGCGACGGCTGCTTGAGATGGGGCTGGGCGGGTTCCAGAACCCAGGACAGGGACCCGAAACTCTGAGGGTCGAGCACCAGCTGTGGCTTTGGGTGCTTCAGCCCAGGTGGTGGTGCAGAGCCCAGAAGTATGGGCGCTGGGGGCCCGCATGGGCAGCGGTGGCCTGTGGCCTGGAGGGATTGGAGCCTGTAGTTCCAAGGGGCAGGTGTGGAGGGCCTCCACGGGTTGTCACAGCCAGAGACTGGGCTGGGCACCCAGCCAGGGAGGGAGCTGGCAGTGGGTGAGTGCCATGCAGATCAGTGTAGCCAGCAATGGAACCCAGATCTCCACAAGGTGGTATCCGAGGGCCTCCACAGGTGGAGGTGGGCAGTTTGGGACCAGATGAGATGGTGCAGCCAGAGAGGGAGCTGGGAGCTTCACTCTGCCATGGCCTAGGGCTGCCTGGGGTGGAAAAGCAGCAGCAAAGGGGTGGTGGAAGCTGGCTGTGCGTGGAACCAAGGGTCTCCAGGCCTTGGACCAGTGTGGCTAATGGTGGGTGAGGGGGAAGGGAAAGAAAGTAAGAGTCTTTATGGGAACTCACTTTCAGAGAATCTCACAGTCCCACCTGTGCTGTTGCCATCTTACCGGAACTCCCATAATTTTGTATAAATAAATTTTGGGGGGTGGTTTTCTCTCGTGTGGTTTATTAGATTTTATAAATTCTTAATTTTGTGAGTAGACTTATGCATTTGACTTCATATTTTGACCCAATGCTATTTTTCCCAGAATGATTATAGAGACTGATATGTTTGTATGCATGTGTGTTTGTGCATATGCTGATTGTTGTTATTTTTTGTTCTGCTTTTTTATTCTTTTTTTAAAAGAAAATATATCTTTTTATTAATAAATTCTAAAATTATTTAGAGTAGATTTTTTGTAAAATTATGCTATAATATTGATCATTTTAGAAATATAATACAATTTTCAAAAAATATATGTTTTATTATATACTTATAAGGAAGCAATATATAAGTAGATGGAGAGGTTCATTGAGCAACTGATCAATAAAGTTAATCAGCTTACAAAATGTTCTTACAAAATCAACTTACAAACATCCAACTTTGAGTTTTTTATGTTTTTAAAGAAACAATTACTTAAAAAAAAACTACTAAAGTTTTTCTTTTTTGCCAGTGTCTATTAGTAATTTATGATTCTGTTCATTACATGAAGTTTTATTATTTTATTTTTGAAATACACAGTAATTTAAAAAATTACATGATTTAACTAACGTGTTATTGAATTATTTTGCTGAAAAGTATATATCTTTTGTCTGGAATATCAATCTGTAGTTTTCACTTATATGTGTGTGTATGTGTGTATTTAGTTGAAACTACTCTCTTCAAAACAAATTCCTCTGTAACTTCTACTTACTGAAACTTTAAGATAAGTCTCTTGTCAAATTATGAATTTAGAACCTTTAAAATTTGAATATGGTTATATTATTTCTTCAGTTTATACTTATTTTGCCTATCCTTTTTTTTGTTAAAATTTGGCAATTTCTACTGGAGGAAAACGATTAGATTTTGAGATGTGTTGACATTAAGTAGTCCATTACAATAGTCTCCATTTTATTTTTGAGTTGAAGTCTCACTCTGTTCCCCAGGTTATAGTCTAGTAGCATGATATGGCTCATTGCTGCCTCAAATTCCTGGGCTCAAACCATCCTCCTGTCTCAACTTCCCGAGTAGCTGTGACTACAGGTATGCACCAACCCTCCTGGCTAATTTTTTTTTATTTTACTCTTGTTGTTGTCTTGTAGAGCTAAGGTCTCACTGTGTTACCAACGCTGGTCTAGAACTCCCATTCTCAAGCATTCTTCCGACCTCAGCCTCCCAAAATGCTGGGATTACAGGCATGAGCTACCTCATCCAGCTGATAGTTTAGCTTTTAAAAGCTTTTTTAAGCTGGGCTCGGTGGCTCAGCCTATAATCCTGCACTTTGGGAGGCTGAGGTGAGTGGATTGCCTGAGCCCGTGGGTTCAAGACCTGCCTGGGCAACTTGGTGAGACCTCATCTCTACAATAAATCAAAAATTAGCCGGGCGTGGTAGCGCACGCCTGTATTACCAGCTACTTGGAAGTCTGAAGCAGATGGATCGCCAGAGCCCAGCAGGTAGAGGCTATGGTGGCTGGGAGCGGCCACTGCATTCCAGTCTGGGCAACAGAGTGACAATTCAACTCAAAAAAAAAAAATAAGAGCTTTTTTAGATTATAAGATTTTTAAAATACAAATGTAACCAGAAATTTTGCTTATAGAATTTTTCCTTAATGTGGGCTTTCAGGCTTTCTTTGTGACCTATTACATGGTCTATTTGCTAAAATGAACATATGCAATTTTTAAATTTTAAAAATATATAAAATATACCATTGTAAGTTATAATTATATGCATATATGTCACTACATATCTGTGTGTGTGTGTGTGTGTGTGTGTGTGTGTGTGTGTGTAAGTGTGCTCGCACCTGGCTACGTAACAAAATATCTCAAGAGAAAAAAATTAATTGCTAGATGAAAAAAGTATGACTTATGGATTGATGATATGATTCTTCCTCATAAAACACCAAGAGATAAACAAATTAACACTTAAAATGATGTAGTGTTGCTGGATAGAAGATAATATACAAAAAGCAATAAGTTTGCATATACTATAACAACCATCTAGAAATTGTAATTATATTTAACAGGTTCAATAGAGTACAACAAAAATATTATACCAGACATATGAATATGTCTAATGTGTCATAAAACTCATTTTTTAAAAATTATTGGAGATAAACAAGAAATTTTTGAGAGATAAAGCATTTACACAAATTTTAATGTGCCGTAACTGTTTTCATATACCTAACTATATGTATAAATTTGATGGAACTTTGATAAATATCCTTAATGAATTTTTGCTCTCAAAGCTTATAGGCTGATTGAAACATTTATAAAGAATATTTTTAAAGACATCACTATTAAGAAATATTGAGAAAGAATAGGGTGGGAGGGCTTGATTTACTAGATTTATGATTTAGCTTTATGATAAAGGTAGAGTAATTAAAATATTGTGGTATTGGCATAGTGATAGACGTCAATTAATCTTAATTGAGAGTCTATGGATATGGATTCACACATTTAACGGAACTTGGTAATAGCAACCAACTGAAATCGCACAGCGAATCAATGTGGAAAGGAAAACTTTGTGAAAGCGGGTTCTGTCATGTCTATGTAATTCAACAACACTCACCGTAGCAGGATGATTCCATTGAAAGCATTTTTTGGTATGTCCAAAATTCGGCATGCCTACATCTAATGAGGTTTAGCTGCTTTGTACAACATACTTTTACACTTTATCATCAGGGCTTTTCATTGACAGTAGCAAAGCCATGCTTATGCCTAGAGGATGTCATCTCTTTTGTAATGTGTGTTCAAGTTTTATGTATTATGTTTCAACATTGCTTGAAGAATATTTCTCTTCCTTAAAGGAGACATCAGAGAGAATAGTTTAGAGGTTTGTAGTGTGATATTTGACTTCCTCTCATTCAACTTTAAGAGTATTTTTGTACTGTGACTTGCTGTTACACTATGTGAAATATATTTCAAAGCTTGTCAACAGATCAGCAAGAGCTAGCTTTGAGAGAGCCAACAGGGTATAGTAGAAGTAATTATTTTGAAGTTAATACAGATCAAGTTTTAAATGTTAGTTCTCCATATTTTGTGACTTAGTATGCTGCTTAATGTTACCAAATCTCAGCTTTTTAATTAGCAAAATATTGTAACAACGTCTTATGTTAGTAGGATATTTTAAAGAGTTAATAAATAAACAAAAAATGGCAAATGGAGGCCTACAAAAGAAGATATCTTCATTAAATTATCAATAATATGAACAAGAAAATGGCATCATTTTGTATAAAGGTAAATGCTACTATTTCAGTTATTTATTTATTTATTTTTTGAGTTGGAGTCTCACGCTGTCGCCCAGACTGGAGTGCAGTGGCCACTCCCAGCCACTGCATCCTCGACCTGCTGGGCTCCGGCGATCCTTCCGTCTCAGCCTTCCAAGTAGCTGGAACTACAGGTGCGCGCTTCCACTCCTGGCTAATTTATTTATTTATTTATTGTAGAGATGAAGTCTTGCCAAGTTGCCCAGGTGGGTCTCAACTCTGCGGACTCAGGCAATCCACTCACCTCGGCCTCCCAAAGCGCTGGTAATTACAGACTGAGCCACCGATCTCAACCTATTTCACTTATTTAGTTATTAATTTTATAATATGTCTTTCAACTTTTCCAACCGATTGCCAATCAGAACTGAAGACAAACAACCATAGTTTACCAACCTGTTAAACTGTCTATGCCAACACTATTTTAAGTTAAGATCTTTAATGTATTATCAATCTTCACAGAATAACTAATTTTACAGTTTTACCATGTTCAGAGAATTTTGCATTTTAAAGTATTATGGGAAATTTCTTTAAAATATATAACAAATTGCTTTAATAGTAATACACAAAATACTTCATAGACGCTCTCAGGACAATAAAAACTTTTTATTCATTACATTTCTCAAACGATAGTCTAAATTATAAAGATTGTCTCTGAGTAGAAAAAATTTTTTTTTTTCTCGGCTTTCACACCATAACAATCTGCACAGAAGACTTCTGTGACCAAATATGTGTGGCTGTTGTTTTTTTCCACCACATATCAAGCACACAATCAATTGCACATCCTCTGAATGTGCTTTAATTCAATTCAATTCTGACACAATTTACCTGTAGATAGCATGAGATCACACAAGTTGAAGGCTTATTCTCACAAGACACCAACCCCATCTATGCTGCCGATCACAAGTTCTAGGTTATTTTTTCTGTGCTTATGGTTAGTTTGCTATATATTGGGGTTTTCATATCCCTTTGTTCTGGTTTAATTTTCTAACACAGCTCACAAAACTCAAGGAAACATTTACTTGTATGTACTGCCCAACTACAAAAAATATTTAAAACATATAAAGGAAGAAATGCATAGGGCAAAGTATGTGGAAAGGGGCACAGAGCTTCAGTGACCCTCTTTCAGGCATGCCACCCACCAGGGACCTAACCCAATAGACACCGGGGAGTTCTGCTGCCCAGATGCTCTTTATATCCCATCCTCTTGGGGCATTTATGGAAACTCCATTGAAAGGCATAAGTGAAGCATAGACAACTGTGTAGAAATGTGATTGGACAAGAATATGCTATTGTAGACCCATGTCCAATTTTTAATTGTATTGTTTAATAGCTTGACTGAGTACAAGTAATTTCACTCTTTTTCTTTCCTAACCTATAATAATATATGCATTGCACACATGATTTACTTATGAACCATTTGTGAGAGGAACGTTTTAAAGTAATTTAAAATAATATTGTTACACAAGCATTTGATAGAGAATGACATTTTAATCATTACCTTTTATTTTCCATCAAATTCTTTCTTATGGCTACTAAAAACTTACCTCTAAACTATATCTTTATTTTAAAAATATAAAGCAATGTCTTTATTGCAAAACCAAAATACAAAATTTACTTTGTTTAGAATTAAGAAGAGAAGCACCATAAAGATCATGAAATAGCTGATAGCTGATAAAACTATGACATAGTTTGAGAAAGTTGCTTTTTTTCCTGATTATGTTCTTTATAGTAAATATGTGTGTTCTGAAGTATAATGATAAAAACAAATAATCCTGAGTCCATTAATAACAATTGAAGAGCTACTAATATCACAGACAGTATTCTTGTGTCCTCCCAAATACTAACTCTCTGCTTTCCTCTCTCACCTACTGGAGCTAAGCAATATTGCTTATCTCTATTTAAAGTGCTATTATTTTATCGTTATTTTAAATGTCTTGGATATAGTTTTTTTAAAGCTGTGTATGTATGTATATATATATGTAAAGTATATGTGTGTGTGTATACACACACACATATATATGTATATTTTTTGAGTTGGAGTCTCACTCTTGTCGCCTAGGCTGAAGTGCAATGGCACACGCACGGTCACCACAGCCTTGACCTGCTGTGCTCAGGAGATCCTTCCACCTCAGCCTTCCAAGTAGCTGGAGCTACAGATGCACGCCACCACGCCTGGCTAGTTTTTGTGATTTATTGTAGAGATGAGGTTTCACCAGGTTGCCCAGGCTGGTCTTGAACCCCCCGGCTCAGGCAATCCTCTTGCCTTGGCCTCCCAAGTGCTGGGATTACAGATTGAGCCACCACACCTGGCCCACATATACATTTAAACATATATACATACACATGCTCATACACAGCTTTAATAGAAAAAAAACAGAACTGATTTTATGTGTGTGTATATATATATTTATACATTTACATAATACATAATGTGCAAATATGCAACTTTATGCAAAAGCAGAACTAGCTTTAAATTGAATTAGTGGTTTCTATACATTTACATACATACTATATATATATACATAAACATACACAGCTTTAATAGAAAAAGGCAGGTCTTTTTTTTAAAGTGATTTGCCAATATGCAGCTATCTGTTCCATTATTCAAATTCTAGCAAATATTCTATGTGGTTAAACTTGCTAATTTGTAAGCCTTTCATGGTTGTAATATGACACTTTTTGGAGATCTTTTCTTACCTTAGCTTGAAATCAGCTGATATTACACATCATTGTGAATTATTTTTATTACAAGCATCTTCTTTTCATTTGAGACTAGTTTATTATATTTTTTCATTTGTTGAGTGTCGCATGTTTTTGCCTATTTAGATCCCATATTGAATAAATTGCATTCTTTCATTTTTGACATATAATCATTATTGGGCTACAAGATCCATTTTCTGTTTTTTTCCTCTTATTTTCAATTATGATCATTTTTTATTTCCTCTTTAACACACTCTAGTGTGTTTACCATGTATCTTTTAAAAATACATGCTTTCACTAAATAGTTAATGTGCTCTCTTACAAACAAGTGTTTGCAACTTAAATTATTATACCATGTTATTATTTGTTATTTTTCTTTCACTCACAGTAAATTTTTAACATACATCTATGCAACTGTATAGCATCCGGTTTTTGGCCTCTACCTCTGTCTTGTACCCTAATGGGTCAATCTAGCAAATTACAGAATAACAATAGATCTCCAATTTTTGTTAATGTCTGGTCACCAAAATTATCACCCCTTTGAAATTAAAGTGGTTGCAAAGTTTACCCTGATGAGGCAAAATGAGGTATTTTCATTTTCTCTTTAATTTTTCATTGACTCTTTAATTTTTTTAACCTTACTAATTCAATTTTATCTCTTTTTTGGTCTTAATTTATCACTAGTCCATAAATAATTTTACAAGAAAATTGTACTTTTTTCAGAAGATAATTTTATTATAGCAAATGTATTTTCTCATTTTTTTCCATTCTCCCCTTTTTTGATTACATTGCATGAGATTTTATTTATTAACTACTTAAATCCTTTCTCTTTGTTATCTTTATTCTTTCAAATTGCTGACTTTGCAGAAATGATATGAGATGAGGTTTTGTAAACAATCAAGTAAGCGTTAACTCCAGTCAGACATAGACACTGTTTGACCTCGGCTGTTAGGCAGAGATTGTTTACTGATGTCAGCATTTCAGTGGTTTTCAAACTGTGCATTCATTGACTATCAAACCGAGTTGTCTGTTTATTAAAATATGACAATGGTGTTTTTGTCCTAGAATACTTCAGTTGATACTTAATTTCATGAGTTACTTATTTTTCAGTTCAATTACTTTTTCTTCTATCTTGATAACTATCAACAATCAAGTCTAAAAGTATTTCTTTGTTTCTATTACAATTATATGATATTCCGTTGGATTTCTAACATTTGGAGTATGTATATTTTAGTAACATAATTTTGTGTCTTTTGTTAGATTAATATATTCAAAAGTATTGAGACCATCCACCAGGTATCAAAGTCAAAATCAATTCTGATGTCTCCAAATACCATGAGTCACTTGCATCTTCCCAATTTAGTCAAGCATTTAACTTGTGGTAACATATTTTAATATGTCATTGCATATAATTTTGTAAATAGATCACAGATTGTTAGTGTTTTCACTTTGTGATGTATGTAAATTTGACTCTCCTGTTACTTTGTCGCAAGGACACTATAGTGAAAGTCCTGAAGACAGAGGCAATTTAAATGCAAGCTCTGCCCATAAAAAGAAAAAACTGTGAATGGACAATTCTCAATGTCATTTCAGAGTCATTGGCAATGAAAGGGAATCTATTTAAGGCTTTTCTCTGTCTTTTAGTAGTGAAGCAAGCTTTAGGTTGGTTTACACCCAGACTGCTTCATTTACAATTCAATTCGAGTGAATGTCACTGGAGGCAAATACTGTGAGCAGCATTTCTAAATTCATTTATAAAGATGCCTACCAGATAATGCAGCTTCAGTTTCAGGAGTTAGGTTCCTACAGAATTTTTGGTAGGCTAGAGAGAATTATAGTCCCTTCTAATCATTAAAATGTATGCATGAAGTACTTCAAGCCAGCTTATTCATCACTCCTGAAATGCTGACAAAATGCTTAAATGCTTCTTCACTAAGGTAAAACAAAAAAATTCCCTGCTCTTTAAGGTTCAGGAGGCTATCGTGCACAGGTAGGTCCATTTTTAAAATGAAACTTCTTCTAATCTGTAGATAAAATTACAGATTAGTTACTGCTGTTCCTCAGCATGCTGCTTTGTACGTAAACATGATGCTATATCAGGAAGAGAAAACACTGCTAAGATCGTATAAGGCATAAAATAGAATGCCCTTAATATTTTAATTGTCAAACATCATTATCCTGAAGATTATACTTCTCCCTGAAAATGCTATTTATGTTTGAGACTACCAGTTGTTAATCTAAAAACATTCATACTTTCAAAATAAATGTATATTTTATAATTTTATATCCAACTTATTACTTAGTGAAATAATGAATTTACTTATAATGAATGCATAGCATATTGAATTGGTTTGTTGGCATAATAGTGTACTTTCTTGTAGTAGCATATAGTGTGATATCGCATATAATAAATATAGGGAAACCATTGGGTGGCACCATTTTAATAGAATTAGAACGTCTTCTAGTCTTTAGGTCTGAAATTTTCAAATTGTAATTAGAGGAACTTTACTAATTTTCCTAAAATGAGTTGTATAAATATGAAAAACAGAGCATTATAGAAATATGTCAAAATGCATTTTTATATTTTAAAAATATGGTATAAATATTTTAAACAATAAATAATATCAAATAAATGTATTCATCAAGGAACTTAAATGTTCTGAATTAAATTTGAAGCTGGAATGACTTCAGCACTTCCAAATGTTTCTATATCATTCCACACTAAAGCTTAGATCACCTTCAAATGAAGTGCTTATAAGAAAAACTTAAGTGCTTTTAGTAATTTTTAAGCAATATGTACAACATTGCCCAGAATTTGAACTCTTCCAGATTTTGTTTCCAATAAATTTAAATTGCTTTGTGCAGTGAAGAGTAATTTAAAATTATTGAAGTGCTCTAAATTCCACAGTAGAGAAGCCATAAAATGTAAAGTCTCTCAGTGATTTTAAGTCACTATGCACACTTTAGAGTAATTTCAACACATCAAACACTTTGATTTTTAGTTTTCATTGCTTTAATTTGAAAGAATAAAAAATGTCAGACCAAAACAGCATTTATAATCTTGGAAGTAATAACTAACCTGAATTTCAAATTGACTCAGAGACCTTATCATGTGAAATATACCTGTGTTATTGATGTGTCAAAAAAATTGTAGCCACTATTTATAGCTAATATTTATATATCAATTTAAATTTATTTGTCAGAGAATATTAAATTTATTATTTTGATAAGTTTTCACAGTGAGCCAAAGGCACACTTTTCTATTTTACACATTCTGTGGGTGTGACTGGCTGACAGTGGCTACTTGCAACACCTCAGAGATATTTATATTATAATTTAAGAAAAATCTGAATTAACCCAATATTAAGAAAAAAATGTAACAACCCAATTATGATGGGGAATGTTGAAAGAATAACTAATGAAGCCAATAAGAGTGTTTCAATATTGAAGGTAATAAAAAACTTTTATTTGGATACTAACATAACACTGCAATAAAATTTTGTTGACAATTGCTAAAGTAACTTAGAACATCACATATATATGATTAAATAGAACTCATATGATTGATAGCACAAACAATTAGATTAAGAACAATAAAAAGCTGGTGTCCAAGGATGCTGATAAATAACATCCCGCTCATATACCCAAGTATGAGGAACTGATTAAGAAACAGGTAAAAGTAAAACTGGATTTTATTTTAATTGTGATTCTTTGTGGGCAAGGGGGGTTTATAGTACTAGATCTTAGAAAGGTAAAAACTTATGCAGGTGTTCATGGGAGTACTGTATAAACAGTTTTTCCTCAGAAGCAGGCCCTCTCACAATGGGTCACAGCAAGAACCAGAGCATATGCCCTTTGAGAGCCTCTTAGCTTCTAAGAAAAGAAAAGAGAGTTGTATCCTTTATAGAGAATGCTTTCTCTTCACCTTATCAGTCATTAACATTAACTCATCGACAATTCATGAACTGAATAAAATTATAAGTGAATATATGATAAAATGTTAGATTAAAGAAGTCTCAGTAATGGAGACAGAGCATTCTCTCTCTCTCTCTCTCTCTCTCTCTCTCTCTCTCTCTCTCTGGTATTTTTTTTTATTTTAAAGATGTGGGGTACAATTCAGAATTAGGTATACAAGTGGATGTCATACAGGTAAAGTTTGGGCCTCCCTTTGATCCCCATTTTGCCTGATTTGTGATCAGGTACCCTTATTGATGTTGTATAGAGATTTTTTTTAGTGTGACAGAATACTTCAATGGGGAGCAAGTAAAAAAGTCAAAACAATGTTATTAACAATTTAAATAAATGTAATATAGCTTAATATAATGAAGGTAAAATAAAATTATATAAAATGTCTTCATTTTTGAAATGTAGAAAATTATTGAAATTTGTAATTGAATATCATATGAGGAACTAGCTAGGAAAAAGGTAAAAGTGAAACCAGATTCTACTGGTCTAAAATAAAATAAAAGCAACTAAGATATTTTTTAAAAGTTTGTAAATAAAAATAATTTAAATTACATAATTCTATGCCTGATTAAAAAAATAAATCATAATTATCAACCAAGCTTATTGGAAATTCTAAAAGTTCAGTAAATGGCTAAATATAAGTATGTATACAAAGTGCATAACCTTTCCTTAGACAAGCGAAGTACTTATAGAGTAAATGATAAATAACAATCTGTTTCATAATTGTAACAAAATAGAGGGAGAAACAAATACATAGAAAATATTTAATGAGATATAATCAAATTAAACTTACGGAGCTTATTTTATTTATATATTTATATAAATGTATAATAGAACAAGAAGACTATCTCTATCTTTTAAATATAGACACCAAACCCATATTTTAAACTGTCAATTTAAAAAACTTAATTTATTGTTTGGATGAAGTTCTGATTTATATTAAGTGAAATATCAAGGGGAGGATTTAACAAGGTTATTTTAAAATTAATGCAAAAAGACAAAAACTAAAGCAAAAATAAAACTGAGATTTTATTTACTCCTTGGCAATGAAAGCCCCTACAGTCCATTTCTCTCAGGCATTGCAACTATATACTCCAAATTTTTAAGAAATAAAATAAGTAGATAAGCTAAAAATGTCCTCATAGACAACTCTGAAAAGTAAACAAATTAGTTTTAGTTTCAGAAGAAGACAACGTTTGGAAAAACATCTATCATTAAGGTGCTTTTTATCATTTTATTTATTGTGGAATTTTTGTCCTCATTCACAGATTAGAAATCATAGGTGACTAAAATCTTACTAGAAACTTTGCTGTTCATTTGGTTAGAAAAGAAAGAGAAAAAGCAGGGAAAGGACAGTCTGTGGACCAAAGAAAGAAATGAAATTCCAGAAGGAGAGTTGAGAGAGGATACCCTCGGAAAATAATAAATATCAGCAGAGACAAAATAATATTATGAACAATCCCCCCCAAAAAATAAATAAATGAAAAGCAAAATATCTAAAATTAAACAGTTATTATATGAAATTCAATAGTAGAAAGATGACTGGGAAAAGACATGGAATGTAAAATAGAACAATAAAAATTATCCAACATAAAGTACAGAAAGAAAAATAAATGACACTAAAGAGAAACTGAAACAGATAATAAAGAAAGCCTGAGAACCTATAGGATAATACTAGAAGGTCTCTCATATGTGTAAGATTGAGGCATATTTCAAAATGTCTTAAACTTTCAAAAACTACTGTATAGTGAATGACATAAATTTACAAATTCAAGAAACTCAGCAAATCTTAGAGTTTAAGGCCCAAGAAAATAATATTTATATCAATTAAATCAAATTACTGAAAAACAAATATAAATTTTAAAAATCTGCACAGCAACTAGAGAACAATGAAAAAATATACATGGGGAAATAATTGGAATGACTGGTTAGAAAGCATGACCAGAAAACAGTGTAGTAACTTCTTCAAAGTTTAGAGAGAGAAAAGGGAAAGAAGAGAAAATGAAAGAAGAGGAAGCAAAACAAAATAAAACACTTGTCAGACTTGCATTCTATACCTATTAAACATGACCTTCAGGAGTTAATATGAAAAATGCATATTCATGTAAATAGAAAAGTGAGGCAAAGCTCTAGCTGTTCTACATGAATACTAAATGATACTTCTCAAGTTAATGGAAACTATTCTAGAGAAAACCTCAGCATCTCAGAGACTAAACAAGGAGGCTGTTAGAGACTGACAAAGTGAGTATAAAAAGCTAGATCCAACTTCAGGCTGCCTACAAGGAACTCACTTTGAATATGGAAAATGGATGACAATTAAATCGATGAAAAATATATATCAAGCAAATAATAAGCACATGCAATTTAGAGTAGGAATATTAACATTTAAAAAGACCAATAAGAGCCGGGCTCCGTGGCTCAGCCTGTAATCCCGCGCCTTTGGGAGGCTGAGGTGAGTGGATTGCCTGAGCCCGCGGGTTCGAGACCCGCCTGGGCAGCAAGACCTCATCTCTACAATAAATTAAAAAAAAAAAATCAGCCGGGTGTGGTAGTGCGTGCCTGTAATTCCGGCTACTTGGAAGGCTGAGGCGGAAGGATCGCCGGAGCCCAGCAAGTTGAGGCTGAGGTGGCCGGGAGCGGCCACTGCACTCCAGTCTGGGCGACAGAGTGAGACACCAACTCAAAAAAAAAAAAAACAAAAACAAAACAAAAAGACCAATAAAATACATATCACAAGAGGCAAATATGAACATTGCATAGTATAAAAAGGAAAATTTATCAGAAAAAATAACAATTTTCATGTGTATACCTGATGAAAGCGCCTCCAAATACTTGAAGTAAAATTGACAGAATTAAAAAGAATAATGAATGAACTATTTCAAAATCATAGACAAAGATTATAGCCCTACTTTTTAAGCAATTTGTATAAACACCATGAAAATAATAACAATGAGAAAATAAAAGGTAAGTCCCTTACATACGAACCTTCAAGTTGCAAACTTTCAAAAGTGTGTTTTTATGTATTATTTATCTCTACTAGGTGACTATAGTCAGTTAGATACATACAGTGCAACATAGCCAATTGTGTTTAGGGTACCTAGGTTAACTTTGTTGGACTTACAACAATTGGGCTTACAAAAGCACTCTTGGAACCGAACTTGTTCATATGTTCAGGACTTACTGTAAAGAAACATCCAAGACAGCAAAGTGAACATTATTTTAAGTGTTCAGATACACTCATGAAGATAGACCCTTCACTGTACATATAACTAGTATTGAAAAATTTAAATAAATTCATAATTTATATATTATATTTTCTGGTCACAATGAAATTCAATTAGAAATCAGTAACTATTATCTAGAAAATTCTAAATATCTGGAAATTAAGCAAAGCTCTTTTTTTTTTTTTTTGAGTTGGAGTCTCACTCCATCACCCAGGTTGGAGTGCAGTGGCACACTCATGGCCACCCCAGCCTCGATCTGCTAGACTCTGGTGATCCTTCTGCCTCAGCCTTTTTTTTTTTTTTAATCTATTGTAGAGACGAGGTCTGGCCAAGCTGTACAGGCTGGTCTCAAACCTGCGGGCTCAGGCAACCCAGTAGCTTCGACCACCCAAAGTGCTGGTATTACAGGCTGAGTCACCAAGCCTGGCCTAAGCAATGCTCTTCTAAGTGATCCATTGATAGAAGGGGAAAGCTCCAACATGCAAGTATCATAAGGAAAGAGTTTGGTTTTACACATTGTTTGTTTCCGAGCAACCAGAAGATTGCCTTGCAAACTGTAAATGCTCAGCAATTATTACTCAAAGAAATGCTCTAGGGGAAAGAGAAAGCAAATAATTAAGAAATACACCACTATTTTTTTGTGAGAAATAAAGGATTTTCATAAAGGATATAAGAAAGCCTAGCATGAGATAGGATCTTAATAAACATTGATCTGTCTCCTAGGAAACAAACAAGCTTAATGGCTAACAATGTGCCTGTGAAAGACACCACTCAGAGTTTCCAATTCAGACTCTGTAACTAACTCTATAAACCAGAGCAATTTTCTAAAATTATTGATTTCATAGTTTCCTCACACAAAAAAACTTAAGTAATAATAAAGCATGGAATTTTTACTAAGCTTAATTGAAGTAATTTGTGTTAAAGTCCTAAGTGCTGTGACTGGTTCAAGATAAAGAAATTAATAAATAATATTATTATCAAAAATATGTTGTCTAAGCAAGAAAGATTGTCTGATTTCTAACATCAATGTTTGTAAGAATGTGTGAACTTTGTAACCCCACTTGCTGTCTTAGATATATGTTTTCTTAAAAGAAAAGAAAGAGGAAAAAACTAAGCATTTGTTTGCTATGGAGTAATTTAGAAATCACTTCTGGGGGAAAAAGATTAATACATTATTAATATTATTGTGATTAAATTGATTTGAAAGAAGTTCTACAATGAAAAGCAGACTAGTTTAGAAAATAAATGCAATCTAGGAATACAATAGCTCATTGTATTGACAAGTATTTTATTATTATGAATTTCTACACAGTGAACAAAACACACTTTATTTTCTTCAGGAAAAGAAATACTGCTATTAAGAAATAATTATATAGGACCTTGCCTCTTTTTGCAATAATTCTTTAAGGTCTTATACATTGAAAAAGACAAAAACCAAGACCAAAAAAAAAAAAAAAATCTTGCAAGAGTCAATATCATGTACATGATTTCAGAAAGAAAAAGATTAAAATTTCTGACTATTCAATGTATGAGTTTAAGTTTATATTTGTCATTTTTGTTTCTTTCCTTTGTCTCTGCATTCTCTTCTCTAAAATAAAATTCATCCATCCTTTGATTTATCCAATAAATATGTACTGAGAACCCACCATGTATAAATGCCTGTGCCAGTTGCCACACACAAGAAATGCAGATATAAATCACAGAGAGCCTTACAATATACTAAGAGCAATAAGGATAAAACTGCTGTAGATAAATAAAGCAAGAAAATAATAAATCTAAGATTGCTTTTAAAATAATAATTTCAAATTCTAACTCAACCTATAATCTGGATAGCCTTGAGTATTTATTTAAATTCTTTGAACTGTGTTTGTAAACTGAGTATAAAAACAAACAGCCTGCAAAGTTTCTGAATAGATTATCAGTATATAAAGTACCGGACTGATATATGGTAAGTCACTTAATATTTAGGGGTTACTATTATTTTGTTTAGAGAAAACAGTGAAGGTTTACTAAAATACATTTCATCTGAGTTTTTACAAACAACTTAGAAGCAGGATTCTGAAAGTTGTATGTAAATGTGTGTGTGTTATTTGGCATAATATGGTTTTAAATGCATAAATAAAAGATAAATGCATAGCAGTACAAGGAAATAAAATATATTGACAGTTATTAAAGTATTTTGTAAATTGTTACATAGTAATATATATGCTTTTGTTAAACACAATAAGTAAGAAAAATTTAAATTTAGGTAAGTTACATTTTATGTTTTCAGATGGGTCTGTGTAAAGTCTAATTGTGCAACACAAAACTCTAGGTTGACCATTAACTGCTTTCTACATACTGATTGGGAAATGATTGGGAAGAGTCAATGATGCAAAAGAATTTCTTGTCTGGGTCGGGAGTGGAGAGCTCTGAATCTGAGTGTATTGTGGCCAAATTACTATTGCTAAGCCTATTTTAGATCACTAGATGGCCAGTTTTATTGCATAGCCATCTGTGGACAGAAAGATGGTAATCATTGATATTTTGTAGATCAAAATAACTATTATAATTTTGTAGTCATA
This sequence comes from Carlito syrichta, assembly GCF_000164805.1. Lineage (NCBI taxonomy): Eukaryota > Metazoa > Chordata > Mammalia > Primates > Tarsiidae > Carlito > Carlito syrichta. Next base: position 440,369 of record NW_007252949.1, read on the forward strand.
ATTACTAGAAACGGCACTTTGAGATAGCTGCAAAGAATGTCACATCAAATAAAAATATTTATTTCAAAGATTCATTTTTTTCTATGACAAATTTTGTAAATCCCCTGAATTTCACACACAGAGTCCATGTATTCCAAGTTAAGAACTCAAGATCTAGATTTTGATATGAGTCAAAATACCTTCACAGTATTAGGTTCTGACATTTCTATGTGCACAAAAATTGTTTGAAAAACCTTTATCTAATAAATTTCTTAATCTTTACATAAACCAATGAATTAGGAAGCTGAGACATGGGGTGGTTAAATACTTTGCTGAAGTCACATAAATGGCAAGAAGGAAAACTGAAAATTGAACTCGAGTTGTGTTGCTACAAGGCTAATGCTCAATACTTTAATGATTAGATTTTTTTCCCACAGATGTACTTATCCTCTTCTACATAATTAGTTATAACATTTTAATAATGTGCTTAATAAAAAGAACCAAATTACTATTTTGTTCGTGTACAAAATAGTAAACCCAGAAATGGTCAGTTATACCACAAAGATTTGTTCAAATACTCAAATCTACCTACTAAAAGCAATAAACAGAAAATGGAGGTCTTGCTGAAGAGATACAATCCTACACAGGTCTTTCAGATCTAACCACTTCTATATTACTTTATCTTTTCATTTAGTCTTCTCTTTTTTTTTTCGCTACCCTAGATATGTCATTTTTCACACCATATGTTTTAGAAAGATTTTAGTTAAAAAAATAAAACAAAATTATTGACCACACACTCAATATTAAGTGATCATGTATTTTAGGAACAATGATTTATTCTTATATAAAATAAGTCATATTCTCTCTAATCTATGTAGGAGAGTAATCAGTAAATATCTGATCAAATCAGAATGTATATTCAAACTGAGAATGGCTTTCTTATTGATTATAACACAATGCAAATCTTTTTGAGTAGAAGGTTGTTTAAAATATGTCAGACTCCTAGAAGTTCATTCTGACAATGTAAACTGTGGAAACACAGGTTTACAAGGTGTCTGAATATATACAATAAGGGTTATTTATTAATGTTTTTATAAAACAAATAGTCATTTTGGATTTATTTATTATCTTTTATGGCACTATGAAAAATTAGAGCTTTGCATTTATACTATGCCATATTTAAAAAATATATATATGAATATATAAATATGAGCCAGTCACCAGAAGCTATGGGTATCTAGATTTTAAAAATCATGATTGTTATTATTTTATAACTTTATATTCAATAATTCAATTACCATTTTCATTATTCAGTCACTTTCATGGAAGCATTTTAAGAGGAAAATAAACATAATGTGAACTTCATATGTTGTTATCAAAAAATAACATATATCAATGTGCTTCATTATGTTACTGTCACAAATAAGTGACTTAGTTGCAAAGCTCTGTTTTTTGGAAATGACATATGAAGGGCATAATGTTATGCACTAAACCCATTCTAAAATTTGGGTCATCTAAAATAACCAAATCCACTTGGACACTTATACCTAATATATCTCAGGTATTTTCCAATATAGCTTAAAGGTTAAATACAAGAATATTTTATGTAGACCAACAGCAACTTAGAAATGAGGATTTGTCAACCAGGAAATGCATGAGAATGCAGATGCTGTCTGACAGAGTAGTCCTTCAGAAATCTACCAGATCAACAGTCTAAATTTATTAACTGATCATATCTATACCCCAATAAATTCATATTTGTTTTTGTAGGCTCAATGTGATTTGGTAAAAGAAATTCATAAAACACAGTTATGACCTTTGAAGACTGAAATGCAAATCTCTTTGAGCAACAGAGTGTTGAAGAGATCTCAGACTTCATAAGTCCCGTCCAGTACTGTACCATATTGATGTATGTCAGATATTGTAACCAAACTTAAACCAGCCTTACAATTGAAATTACCTGGTAAAGCTCCTATAAATTTATCTTTCCTAGGGAGAAAAAAAAATGGTGATTTTTCATTTTAAAGAGATGAAATCTAAAATTTTAAATAAATTATTTGGTTATTGGCTAGAATTTAATGAACCATGATCCTAGTTTAGTAAATTTCTAACCTAAAATTATGCTAAACAAGGCATAATATCCAAAAGAAAATGAAACATTCATTTTTAATTCTTCATTTAATGATATGCTTTACCATTTGAAGATTAAATTTTAATGGTATAAGTACAATAAGGTCATACATATGTAAATCTTCATTTAACAAAGATTTTTAGGTGGCTTGGGAGTTAGACAAAAGAAAATTTTATGTAGGTTAGACTGTGATTAGTAGAATGAGTTACATCAAGGAGTATATGTCTTCTAGAAAAAAATAGATTTAAAGATACAATAATGAAAGGAGAGATTGGCCTATGTTAATAGTAGAATGCAAAAAATAATCATCTAATTGCACAAAGTTTCCACCTTTTATAAGCCTGCATTTTCTTTTCTTATTAAACAATGTCTCAACATTCTTTTTTAAGAAACACTTTCTGAAAATGTTAGAACTCTTATAACACGGATGAGGAAAAGCATAAGGACTCTTTATCTTGTCTTATGAATTTTAAAAGATATATTTTAAAGGTACTTAAAAGAGTGATTTCACTGATTTAAAGTAGACTTCTAAGGATAGACATGATGAGTCTATAAATATCAATAAATTATGAGAAAAAATGGTCTAATGGTGCTTAAAATTACATTGTGATTTATTTAATAAGATATTGAACAGCTTTACCTGTAGCTCTAAGATTCCATTTGAACACACAGAAAATATATTTAATATAACCTAAAGTGATTTGAAAAGTATTTTGGGAAGGGAATATATTTATAAGTGAATCTTAGAGGTTAAGTATCCCTTAGCAAGCTGGAACAAGAAGGAGGTGAAAAAAGATTTTGGTCAAAGGAAGAGCATAAGCTAAGGAATAAAGCCAAAAAAATATATAACATGCTAGGTAAAGTGTAGTTATCTGAATATTGCATACACACAAGTACGGAAAGGGAAGGATAAAGGAATGACAATATTAAGTTGAAGACTAAAGCACTCAAGACAATAACAGGCATCACAGGCTACTCTCTATATATCTTATTTTAAAGTCAATGGGAGCCAAACTCGGTGGCTCAGCCTGTAATCCCGCGCTTTGGGAGGCCGAGGTGAGTGGACTGCCTGAGCCCGCGGTTCGAGACCCACCTGGGCAACTTGGCGAAACCTCATCTCTACAATAAATCAAAATGAGCCGGGCGTGGTAGCGCTCGCCTGTAATTCCGGCTACTCGGAAGGCTGAGGCGGAATGGTCGCCGGAGCCCAGCAGGTCGAGGCTGCGGTGGCCGGGAGCGGCCACTGCTCTCCAGTCTGGGCGACAGAGTGAGACTCCAACTCAAAAAAAAAAAAAAAAAAAAAAAGTCAATGGGAAGCACTGGAAGATATAAGTAGAAATATATGGTATTTTATGTTTTGGGTAGTGAACTGAAAGCCAAAGGAAGTATTGAGTGAAGAAGTGGTAGGATTGAAAAGAGGGAAACTAGCCAGATTCCACTCATAAATATATAAAATATGGAAAATATCAAATTAATTATTTAAATATTTCCCAGTTCACCAGGGTGAATAAACAGAAGAAATAAAGTAAAGAGGTATTAATAACCTATACTCAATAAGAGTTCTTAATCAACCACATAGCTAATCAAGGGAAGGGAAAATTAGAGGATTGTAAAACCAGAAGCAATAAGTAATATGAACAATAACTGAATTTTTAAGTATTATGAAGGTGATCCTTGTTTAGAACAAATTGGATTTAGAATATTTGTGAGAAATGCAATTGAAAATATATTTATGCAGTTGGAAAATTGTTGCCTACCAGAAAAACTTGTGCTGGACAAATAGATTTCCAAGCTGTATAAATGTTATCTTAAGGAAATAGAGACATATATTCTTCTTAAATTAAAAAATAAAAAATGAGAATATTTACTCATTATGGAATAATTTGTTTATATACAAGAAATATAGTGATGGCTATGTGTATATACATACATACATATTTACTACATGTATGTATATTTCAGGTTATTTTAAACTCTTTTAAAATTATTGAAAGGATAGACTGAGAGCAGGAAGCTATTTTGTTTTGTTACTAGATATTAACACAATGATGAGAAAATAGAAACTATGTCCTGAAGAAACGCATACTCGAGATGAAGATTAACTTTGCTGATTTTGTCTTTTCAGAAACACAGACCCCTCAAGCAGGACGGGTATCGGCCTATTGTAATCTGAAAATAAACTCCTGGGGGTGGTGAGAAACCATGACTCGGTGCCTGCTGACTGGGATTCTGGCCCTTCAGGGTCTCCAAGACATTCGCAAGTTGTCAACAAGGGAGTCACAGCAGACACATCTACCTGATTGCAGCATCTCCAAGGGAAAGGATTTAAGCCGTGACTCGGAGGGCTGCGGTGCCACACTCGTCTGAGAGTGCCAGCCCTCTTCCTGTGTGTGGGAAGGATCTCTTTCTTTCTTTCTTTCTTTTTTTTTTTTTTTTTGAGTTGGAGTCTCACTCTGTCGCCCAGACCGGAGTGCAGTGGCCGCTTCCGGTCACCGCAGCCTCGACCTGCTGGGCTCCGGCGACCCTTCCGCCTCAGCCTTCCGAGGAGCCGGAATTACAGGCATGCGCTACCACGCCCGGCTGATTTTTTGATTGATGGTAGAGATGAGGTCTGGCTGCCCAGGCGGGTCTCGAACCCGCGGGCTCAGGCAATCCACTCACCTCAGCCTCCGAAAGGCGCAGGATTACAGGCTGAGCCACGGAGCCCGGTTAGGATCTCTTTCTTAAATACATGTTTCCTTCTCTCACGTCTTCGTGTGCTGCAAATCTCTGCGGTACTCAGATCGCTGGTTACCAGCGCGCACCTCTGGCACACCAGCTAGGCGGTGCTGCGCCCCTCTGCCTCCACCCTCCGCACCCTAATAACTATTATTGTTATTCTGCATTATTTTCGATACCAAAGCCTATTTCTGTTTAAATAAAAATGCACACACATCTTTTCACAGGCACTTTACAGTTTCCAAACAATATAAGCAGTTGAAGATTTTTTTTCAAAAAGGAATTGTGGTTTCCTTCTTACACTTCTGTGTTTTTCATGTTCTTTTCATTCCAATTTCTTGTAAGGGCACCCAGGATTTGTAATGACCTGCACTCTGATTTCCTCAATGACATTCTTTCATGTCACTTCCCCAAATGTAAACTGTACCCATCAGTGTCATTAAATTATTTGATTTTGCCCTATTCCCTCACCTTTCTGTGTGTTTGCACGTCTTTCTCTTAGTCACGTTTTATCTAGTTAATGTCAACCTAAATTTGAATGCTGTTTAGTATTTATCTCCATCTCAATATTTTCTTTTTATTTTCCATGTATGTTTGTCTTGGCTGTCAATCTTCTTTGCTACCAGAGAATCCTAAAATATCTCTCTCAAAAATACACAAAATAAAGAAAAGAAAGAGGAAAGAAAGAAGAAAGAAAGGAAGGGAAAGAAAATAAGTGGGAAGGAAAGAAGACCAAAATTAAGGAGAAAAGATTTAACACTGAATTAAAATTGTTGAATTCAGTTATTATTTTATTATGAGACACAATAATAAACATTAAATTAATTAATTATTGCAAACTATTATGATTTACAAAAATTATCCTTGACTATTTTAGGAATATTACACTGAAATTTGTATGTAATATTAAAAACACTGGACCAAAACAGAAAATTATCTTTGGTCTGCATATATGGGGAAGATTATTACATTTTGCTTAAGTTTGAAATATGAAAAGTGCTCAACTTCTTACTTTAGCCTAGCAAAGAAGATTTCTACAGAATTTAAGATTACAGTATTTTTTTCATTTCTCACACCTGTTAGAACTCTACTTTATTGAAAGTTGTATAACAATACTAAAAATATATTTGTTCTTGTATTTACATAACCTCAGGGCAAATACTCAATAAAATAATAAATTAAAATTATCTCCAATAAGCTTAAAAATTGAAGAAAAATAATTTTTGAAAATATATATGATTTTAAGAACTAATACCTTTTTAATATTACAGTGAGAAAAGAAGAGATAATCCTATCATTATTTAATACACCCAGAATATGAGAATAATAAATATTTTATTATCTCTCAAATATCATACTTTCTGATATTCTGCTACTGACTTGTCCAAGATTTGTGTTATGTTCCTAGCAAATCAATTTTTTTCTAGAAGTGTAATAAAATTTCAAAACAGTTTATATGAGAACTATTCTTTTTTTTTTTTTTTTGAGTTGGAGTTTCACTCTGTTGCCCAGGCTGGAATGCAGTTGCACACTCACAGCCACTGCAACTTTTTTTAAAAAATAAATATATGGGGTACAATTCAGGGTTAGGTATACAAATGTTGATTATGCGGGTACTCTTGTTGATGAGGTATGACCTCCCTCCCCTAGCAGTTTTCCTTAACTGTCAACTCCCCATCCCCTGACAGTTCCCCAGTACTGCCAATCCCTTTCTTATAGTATTATAATTGCTAAAATTTCACTTATGAGTGAGAAAATATGGTTCTCTGGTCTTTGCTTCTGTGATAGATCACTGAGTATGATCGGGTTTAAACTCATCCAAGTTGCTGCAAAGTCTATATATTTGTCCTTCTTTATGACTGCAGAATATTCCGTTCTGTATAAGTACCACATTTTTGGGATCTTGTCAAACTAACAAACTTCTGCAGAGCAAAAGAAGCCATCAAGAGAGCAAGGAGACAGCCCACAGAATGGGTGAGAAAAAATATTTGCCAACTGTATGTCTGACCAACGCCTAACATCTAGAATCTACATGGAACTCAAATGCATAAAAAGGAAGAAAGACAAACAGCCCCATTAAAAAGTGGGCAAAAGACATGAATAGACACTTCTCAAAAGAAGGTATACAGCAGCCAACAGGCACATGAAAAAAGTGCTCAGCCTACTCATCATCAGAGAAATGCAAATCAAAACCACATTGAGATACCACTGCAACGCTGACCTGCTGGACTCAGGTGATCTTTCTGCCTCAGGCCTCCAAGTAGCTGGAACTAAAAGTGAGTGCCACAGCACCCAACTGACTTTTTTTCTTTAATTTATTGTAGAGACAGATCGCTCCCATTTTCCCAGGCTGGTTTGAACCCCTGGACTCAGGCAGTCCTCTTACCTCCACCTACAAAAGTACTGGGATTACAGGAATAAGCCACCACCTCCAGCTCGAGAACTATTCTTAAAGTGGTCTCTAAACATATTTTATTTATCATGTATAGTGGTAGGTAATCTGTTATTCTCAATATTTGGTGAAGATTAAAACTCACACATACACATCAATACCGATTAAACACACAAGTATATAATAATTCATTTCCTAACATTTAGATTGATGCTTGCATCAATCTGAAATGTTGATTGTATCACAGTACTCTAACAGGGACTATTTTAGTTCTGTGAAATTAAAGCTGGATATAGTGCTTGTCAAAAACCCTGAATTGCTTTGCATTGTCAACATTTCAGATGTTTCAGCTTCTCAGAGTAATGTAGTCAAAGAATATTTCAAATTTATTGGGATTTTTTAACTAAAGATAAGCAAGGTATAGCAAAGAAAAGGAAAAAATAAAGCCAAGGTACTAAAGAAAAAAAGCCAATGAAAATCTGAAATGTGATCCAAATTTATATTATAACAATGTATTATGCTACAAACATCTTATGATGTAAAACTAATGGCAGTTCAGTGATTCACAACATTTTGTGTAGGTTCAAAATTTGATGACCAATTTTATTATGTGGCTTTATTAAAATATCTCTATTGAAACAGAAAAGTATTGCAAGTCTTTGAGAATAAAATTAATTTATCTTTAATTTTAGAAGATATGTGGTATAATTGGCATGGTTTTGTCACAAAATGAAGCAAATCAATATAAAACTACAATCTCAAACATCTTTGGAATTAGAGATTTTATTTGAAATTTCAAAATTTTACTTTGAAAATATTTCTTAATATTTCTTTTAAACAACAGTGAATTTACAAATAAAAGTGTAAAGCTTTCAGATAATGCTTTATTCTAACCATACATATACATGATAGTCCCAAATAAATGAGAGGCCTACTAATTTATCATATTGAACTACATTGTTACATTGCTTAAGTTATGTGAACCATATTTAAGTTGAAATACTTAATAAAAAATACAGAACATTTAATAAAAATGCAAAGCATACTGTTTAGCATCCTTTATTTCTATAAAACATTTCCTAGGGAAGAAGTATTTTGTGTTTTTGATTTGTTTGCAAAATGAGCTTTTTGCTAAATTATTTAGGAATGACTGGAAATGTGCTGAGCGGAGAAGCAGTTATCCCTATATAAAAGATGAGGTCAGTTCTCTTTTGCAGAGTTTATGATGTGTGAAAGCTAGTGAAGTTACATTAAAAAAAAAAAACATATAAAGAAATCCAAGTCTGCATATATTGTAGTATAGTCATAGTTCAAATTTCTAAGATCACATTTTAGACTAAGCCACAGAGTCAAATTGCTGTCTATCCATTCTCCTTTAAGACTGAAACTCCCACATCTAGACAGTGTAACTCCTTAGAAAACATTATTCTTTGATATCAATACGTTTTTCACAAAATTGAATGGCAAGTAAAAGACTTCACACAGTGAGAATCTAGAAAATTGTGCATGTATCTGAAGACCTTTCTCATTATAAGTCACTTGTATCTATAGTGACTTTATTATATGTGACAGAGAGGTATTATTGAATGGAATATGGCACCAGTAAGCAGAATAAAATTCAAATATATGAAGGAATGACTGAAAGCAATAAGGATTTACAACAAATACCAAAAAAATGACAGTAGGAAAAAGATCACATACATTTTGAGAATAAAAGTCTCATTTTATATTTTGACAGAGGTGACTTGTAGTATGCAGGTGAATACTATTAATTGTCCAGTGGAAATAGGGACAACATCTATGAAAGCAAAAGAAATGCCAAATATTTAAATTTTTTTAGGTTGAAAAATATAGTTTATTTAGAAAGTAAATTAGAAAGAGAGAGAGAAGATTCACCTCCCCAAGGTTGAGGAGAGGGCCAAAGCTAAGAATACATGGTGGCCATAGCTCAAAGAACAAATGGGCTGGCCAGTGCGCAACAAAACACTGGCCAGGTCATTTATGTTTAAATTCTTTCGTGTGGGATTTAAAGATAGAGAATATAAAACTGAACTATATATTCATGATATTACAAAAATCTTTCATGATGCTTTACAGAAAGTATACTAGAGACTAGAGACAAACATTAACTTGCATATGATTTGTTTCTGGCTAATGTTATAAAAGAAGCATAATATTTTCATTCTTTTCTGGTGCCTACTTCATTTGTCTTCTGAAAGAATGTGATTCATAATTATATATATGTGCATATATATGTGCATTTATATATATGCACATATATATAAATAGCCTTTATTTATTTGCCCTGCTTTACTGAATAATTTCAAACAGCATAGGAACATGACTTGTTTCTCCAATTCTGAAAAGAAACAAAATAAAAAGCTTCATTTACCCCAGCAAATCATCTCCAATCTCAGTAATTCCCATATTATTATACTATACTTCTTATAGCAAAATGTCACCTCTTCCCAAAAAGTGTACATAGCTGTCTCCATCTCACCTTCACTCAATTAATATTCTCTAACTGTCTCTAAATTGGCTTTAGCAAAGGCCATATTTGACAAATTTGACAAAAGTCTATACTCTTTGCCCACTATTCCACTGAACATGAAAATGAATTTTTCAATGTTTCCTGACTTATACACCACAACTTTAAAATAAAATAAAATAAAATTTAAAAATAAGAAAAAAACCCAGTATAATATTATAGGTCTAGTTCTATACTACCTTAGGAAAAAAGTCTTCAATTATTACAAATTATTTTAGAAACAGCTATAATACTCCAAATAATAAGCTTATTGATAACATAGTATTCTCATCAAAGAATATATAAATCTTTTTTCATATTTATTTGTTAATGTTTCTAATAAAATACTCAAAAGAAAGAAAACCAAATTTAATCAAGTTTTTGTTCAGATTTTACTTCACTTGTCAACTATCCAGCATATAGTTTATTCATCAATTTTTCTTTAAGCTTATATCTGTCTTGATTTTTATAATTCCACATTCTTAAAATGTTCTCTTAATTTCTGCATCTTCTTAGAATCTTTGCCCATTCTACTCCTTAAAAAAAAAACAACTCTCTTGCAATAACCAAGGTGTCATTTTTTATTTCTCTTCTTTCTCAAATAAAGTGAGTTATTTCAGACTTAGGAATCCAAATTTTATGCATGTATATCCTAACTCAAATTCAGAAATCTATTTTCTTATTACTGTCACTTGGATTCATCAAACAAATTGAATTTAACCTGTTCCAAGTATTTTTACAAAAGTTTTCTATATTTTATTAGGTGTCACCTACCCATAGGATAGGCTAATTTCAGAATTAATTAAAGCTTGAGGTAATGGATACCCCAGTTACCCTGATGTGATCATTACACATTGTATGCTTTTATCAAAACAACACATGTATCCCATAAATATATAAAACTACTATATACTCATAAAAATAAAAATTAATAAACATAAAAATCATATAGCATCTTTGTTCTTTTATCTCATACAATCTCTTACATCCAATATAATAGAAGACCTTTCACACATTTTACAATTCTCTTCATTTTCATTGTTCCTATTCCATAAATCTCCCCAATATTTATAAGATAATATATTAAGTTTTCATTGTATGTTGCAATCCATTATTGTCAAAATAAAAATGTTTCATTGTAAAACATTATTAAGAAAAACAATGGCTTATCTATTTAAGACTGTTTCCTCATTTATGGTACAATTACAATAATTGTCGATTATTTTGGTGGGATGTACAGGCATGTTCTACAGCTCCTGAAACATAGATTTCATCACAAGCACTCTAGACCAACATGCTTTGCTACCTTTTGTTTTGACCTGATGAACGTGATGTCAACAATCTAGTGAAGCAATGTGATATTCCTGTCATGCAGAGTTTATCCAGGTCTCTTCCGACTATATTATGGCAGAGGGCAAGAGAGTTACCATAGTCTTTGGGCTAGTCCATACATTTATTCCGTTATCAATACTATATGAATGTAAACATTTACACTCCAATTTTCTATTGCAGTGAGGAAAATTGCTGTTCCCTAATCAATGTCCATATACCATGAATTTGAAGTAGTGTTGATCTATTTTAGCAAGTAAACATCTGAAATCGCAGATGTGACTGATCTGTGATTTGCTTGAGTTTGTAATCACTTTCATTCTCCAGAATGTTTTGGGTTTTTTTTGTTAGGGTCAGACTGCTAAATTAAAATGAGGATTTAATAAGGTCATATCACTGGTGTCATTTATGTCTTTAAGAATAATCCTAATCTTTGACATTTTCCTCTGTCACACAACATAATATTTCTCTTGATATTATATCTTGAGTAGTAAGCAGCACTTATTGATACTTTTAACTTGCCCCCTTTTTTTTTTTTTTTTTTGAGTTGGAGTCTCACTCTGTCGCCCAGACTGGAGGGCAGTGGCCGCTCCCGGCCACCGCAGCCTCGACCTGCTGGGCTTTGGCGATCCTTCTGCCTCAGCCTTCCGAGTAGCGATGAGGTCTCACTGCCCAGGCAGGTCTCGAACCCGTGGGCTCAGGCAATCCACTCACCTCAGCCTCCCAAAGGCACGGGATTACAGGCTGAGCCACCGAGCCCGGCTTAATTTGCCCTTTTTCACTACTGTAGATCTTATCCAATTAGCCAATGAACTAATATGCACTTTTTTCCAGCTACTACAAATGTTTATTCCAATCATACATTTGTAGAGAAAAGAAGTGACAATAAGTCTTCAGAGGCAAAAGATCCACGGTGAGTCTAACCTATGCCAGGACATATTTTATTATTTAAATTTCCTTTAGCTGCATTCTAAGAAGCAACTCTTCATATCAGTGACAACTGAATCCTGAATTGACCAATTATCAAAAAGTTAGGGCATTGCTTTTACCTCAGTGTTGGTTACCTGAACAAAGAACTGTAGGTTCCTTTCATAAAGAACTAGCATAATCATTGCCTTATCACACACTTGCCAAAGTGTTGCAGTCTTTTTTGTTTATTTGTTTGTATGTTTAGTTTTTGTTTTGTTTGCTTTTGTTTTGTTTTTGGAAGACCTGGTCTCTCTTTCAGTTACTAGGTTCTGAGTATACAATATGTATGGTTTAATAACTGGGCAGGGGAACATGATTTTTCACTGGAGTGGCTGCTCTCAAATACTTGGTCCTCCATTTATTAGAAGTTATATAAAATTTTATTTTAAAAAAGTTGATGGATTGAACAAACCAATTGGTAACTGAGACTGTATTCCAGGGGGTGCCAAAAAAATGTATATACCTTTTAAGAGATGTTTGCTGTAATTAGAAATGTTTGGGTGCTGATGGCAACCACTCTGAGCACCTCTTATAATTGAAAAAGTCAAACATGACTTGTATTCATCTTATTGAATATTATAATTTTAATACAGTTTTTTCCTTTCTTAATACGCACATACTTTTATGGCACCCTCTATATTTTAGCCCCACTAACATTGCACATATTCTATTAACTACCTCCATAGATCTCTATGGTTCATCTGTTTGTCATCAATTCTCTATTCCTCATTGTGATAATTGCATCCACCTTTCTTCTGATGATTAAGTGCTGCCATCTGGCCTCTAAGATACAACAATTCTGTCGCTCTCCATGCTATCATGGTATAAAATAGTGTATTAACATCTTCTACTCTCAGTCCTAATCAACAAAGAAAATGGCCTCTGAATTTCTTGGTGACACTCTTGCCTCACTCATAGTCATATTAATTACTTTGGTAAATCGAATATCCCTTAGAACTTGCCCATAACACATGGTTCCCTTGTGGATTTGTTGAACTTGCATGATGAGTCACTTCCATGTGCCCACTTTCTCTTCCTTTTAAATTGTACTAGCTTTGTCTGTCATAGCGGTCCTGACATTCCTCCTTGACCTGCTTTCTCCAGATTTCTAAGACTAATTCTCGTCATGATTGAACGCTGTCTCCCAGAGAACTAGTCAAGATATTACAAAGTATTGACTACTACATCCCGAGAGAGTGCTCCTAGAGTGACATGTGTTTTTCTGTTCAGCTTTATGTTTTGTTCCCCTGGATTCAACACTCACAGGTTCTAATTTCAACCATATTCTTCCACTTCATGGAAGTGTATGTTGACTTGTAATATTTCCTATTTGGTGAGATCGTGCCTTTTTGTTTATTTGTTTTAGCATATTTGGCACATTCCAAACAAGGTTATGTTGTACCTTCATCCTAGTTTTGTTCTAGTGGTCAGGAGGAGAGTAAGGGTCACGCCCTGGTGGGATGGGGGTGGGTTTTTTTTTTAAATAATGCACTCTATTAAAGTTAAACTCCATATTCTAACATGTAACTGAAAGAATTGAGTCACTTCTGCTGAAGGGTCAGATATATATTTTTAGTTTCATTATTTTGGACTATTTCAAGCATATGAATTCATTTGATATATGAATTCACCTTTGCAATTAATGTCTTGACTTCTTTGTAATAGATATATTTGAGTGAAAATTTAACCTCAGAAGTAGCTAAGCCTTGGGCCAGAGGCTCAACTTTTTCTGCACTCTGGATTTATAAGATGCTAGTCTGTTAGAATGCTAACAGGATTCCTTCTGATATTCACAATTTGTATTTAATTGCCAATCCATCACACTCACTCTTATTGTCCCCAGCAATAATCATCCATCTCTATTGTTGGCATAATTTTTCCTATGTTTCAGGACATCTGCTATTTTACACATGCCAGTGCATTTTTTCCCACTGGCATGCCAGCTTAGTTCACCACCAATGGAAGTTTTAACAATTGCACATTTGCAATATTGTCAGAGATTATCTATGGTCCACCTACCACTCATTAAGGAAATCTTTCTGTCAACAAGTCTGTGAGTAATTTAAGTCAAATATTTTAACATCTGCTTATTTGAACCACTTTTTTTGCCACCTATTGCTAGTTGAATTTCCCATGAAACAGAATCTAAGACAGAGATATTTGTATGTAAGAATATTAGTAAAAAGTTTTTTTTCAAGACTAACAGCCGTGGGAGTTAAGGAAGCCAAAACAGCAGAGGAAGAAGTTGGTTGTTGATGATGTAGTTATATGGGAACAGTTAGTTGCTATTTCAGGAATACAAAAGCCTCAACCAATCTCAAGGGGAGTTCTGGAATGGTCATGCAGAAATGCTTTGAATTGAGACAAAGATGCCAGGCCCTTCTAAACGTTTGTTGTCTAGTCATTGGCTGTGTGCTTCCAATAAGAAAGAGACTTTTCCTATACAGAAGCTATTCACATTAGCGAAGGTCAATATTTGGAGGTAGACTCATCTGTGAAAAGGCCATCTGTTAGAGGTAAGAGATTCTTCATTCCTAAAAACATACAATTGGACATGGTGTATTAGTTTATGCTTGTAATCCCAACACTTTGGGAGACCAAGGTGGAAGAATTGTGTGAGGTCAGGAGTTCAAGATCAGTCTGGGCAAAATAGAGAGACCTCTGTCTCAAAAAAAAAAAAAAAAACAACAAAAAAAAACAATTAACTGGGCATGGTGGCAGGGACCCATAATCCGAGCAAAGTGGGAGGCTAAGGTGGGAGAATCATTTGAGTTCAGGAATTCAAGGCTTCCGTGAGCTATGATCATGCCACTGTACGCAAACCTGGGCGACAGAGTGAGATTCAGTCTCAAAAGAAGAAAAAAAAATAGCAGAGAACTGAGGAATTTGTGGAGCAAGCTAAGGTACTCATTTCAAATGGCAAATCAACACCACCTGATACACAAAATGCCCTCTCCTCACAATCATTTGTTTTAACATTGTCTAATTTTTGTTCATTTTTCATGATTCCCATATGCTGTCTTTACCAATCTAACTTGTTTATTTTCTCCTTGTACATTAGAGTGTAAACTCCATAAGAGAAGATACATTTTTTGACTTGTTCAGAGGGACTAACTTAAAATTTAGAAAGTACTTCATATGCGGTATACACAAAATAACTATTTGTACTGGCTGTGACTAACAGAAGCGTTTATGTTAGAGTGTAATCGGCTCTTGGATAATATTATGCTAAAGGAGAAATAAAAGCAGTCAGGAACAACCTTACTCAGATTACTTGGTGTTTTAGTCTGTTTGGACTGCCATAACAAAACTTTGAAGAGTGGGTGGCTTAAACAACATAAATTTATTTCACACAGTTCTGAGGGCTAGAAGTTCTAAGATCAAGGTGCTAGTTGATGCAGTTTCTGATGAGGGCTCTCTTACTGGTTTGTAGGCTGCTGCCTTCTCATTTTCAACCCTCACGTGGTTGAAAGAGAGAGAGAGTGCTGTTGACCCTTTCTCTTCTAATAAGGGCGCCCACCCAATGGGTTGAGGCCTATTGCTGCTACCTTATTTAACTTTTATCAATTCCTATATGCTTTTTCTCCAAATGCAGTCATATTAGAGTAACCCTTCAACATACAAATTTTGAGGAGACATTAACATTCAGTCCATAACAGTTGAACTTTTGGATAAAACTTTCTGAAAGAAGATTATAAAGAAAAACTTCCTGAATGAGATAACTTTTGTAAATATTTAATAACTGACTCTCAGTGCATAATCCTATCATGAATGTTGGTTGATACTTTCTGATAATAAGTAAGATAAAGTAAAATAATAAAAATTATGTCAGAACTATATTTTTTCATCAATGATGTGAGCAACTTTTTTATTAAATTAGATCATGGTTTGTGAATATAGGGAGAGTATTTCCTAAAAATGTGTATGTGTGTGTTGACAATGTAATGATTACAGACACACTTCACTTTTAATCTTAATCTGCTTTATTAACATTTTCTCTATTATCTTCCTAAGAGAAAACAATCTAAAAAAATACACACAAGTACAACATATTATTTTTGACATATGTTTGCAACAGGCATAAGTAACTTCAAGAGCATAAATAGTAATAAAATGAGAAAAAAATAAGCAATTGAGGAATTTGGAGCTTGCATTTTGTTTTTAATGTAATTTATAAAGTTATAAGTTATATAATTTCTTAGGCTGTTTATAAACTGGATCACAACATTACTGAAATTGTAACACTTGGCTAGTGTGAATTGGCTTCAGCACAGCACTGCTTTAGTATGAATAAAGTAGCCTATTGGGCTACTAAAAGCACATGAGGCAAAAAATGGTAAGATATACCTTTTAGTAGATACATCATGCATTAATGCAAAATTTCTTAAAGACCTAAGCATGGCATGTTTGATGTCTTTAAAATAGTCTTGTATGTATGAAGAGCTGTGTTCTTTTGGAAGATTATGAAAAAATATGAAGTGGGGAGCCCATTAAGGTACTCATATGTGATTTTAAGAAGTACAGTTGGGGCTAGTTATGCTGCAGTACAGAACAATCCCGCAAGCCTCAGGATCCTAAAACAATAAAAGTCCTCACTGTCTACATTTCTACTGTTGGTCATTGTGGGCCCAATGATATCAAATAGATTGTAAAGCTTCTGCAGGTTTCGCTATATGAAGCTGCAGCCTTAGTGGCATTGGATCTCAGTGTTCACCATAGTGAGAAAGGACAACTTAGGGAATTGTGCACCTGCTCTTTTTTTTTTTGAGTTGGAGTCTCACTCTGTCGCCCAGACTGGAGTGCAGTGG
>NW_007252949.1:457241-490006 GCF_000164805.1 Carlito syrichta
CCGGCTGATTTTTTTATTTATTGTAGAGATGAGGTCTCACTGCCCAGGCAGGTCCCGAACCCGCGGGCTCAGGCAATCCACTCACCTCAGCCTCCCAAAGACGTGGGATTACAGGCTGAGCGACCCAGCCCAGCTGTGCACCTGCTCTAAAATGGAGTCTGGCAGAAATGACACGCATTACTATTTTTGTGATGAAATGTTCAATGCTAATTACATAATAGATCTAAATTTAATGTGAGAGGTACCAAAGGAAAGGTAGATCATATGTGTTCGTGAGTGCCATAGTGCCTGCCACAGCACTTAGTCATTAGAATCATTGGAGAATTTTATCATTGACTTGATATTTGTAGTAGTTAATGTAAACTATTTATTTATGAAATAGTTATAGGAAAAACTTGATGAACTTTTTGGAAGTTCTTTGTTTTTTCATTAATTTCAAAAGTGGTGAAAGAGTGAATTATTTCTAAATGATCTCTGGAAATAGGTTTCTTCTACAAGCATATAAGGGAACTCGAAGTGGTACCTTAATTTGTGCAATACTATAAAGAAAAATGGTTATTGGAGCCAGAAAAAATGCACAATCACTTTTACTCATGCTTAAACCCAAGCTTGAAAAAATTGACTGTTTGTGCACAGGAATTTTTATAATGGATCTATTTGGGGCATGTTGATACAATCTCTTCAGAAATGGTCAGTTTCACTCATGCTCAATCCTATACATATTTTAAGGGGTACTTTCCTGATCCAGTTCAGTTAGAATAAGATATTTTCACTTAACAAACATGATATAGATCTCATTTTTTGACTAGATTTTGTTTATAATCTCTGGGTGAGGAAGATGCATATTGTCTCATAGAATTTACTCTAATTATTCTATTATTCTGACATCTTGTCTTAAAGGCACACCAGAGATTTGTTGACAGATATTTTATTTTTGTCTTCCTAAATCACTTGTCATATAACTCCATTCTTCTTCAGCCCTGGAAGGCTTACCCATGTATTCTAGAGCAACAGACTTCTTTGTAACTGGCTTATGGATGGGTTTGATAATTGAAAGTCAGCAAGAGAAGATCGACATATACGGAGTAGGTAAGGGTGGAGTTTTTACTTTCCCACTCACTCCCTTACAAGTTTTCATGAGTTGGTCCCATTTCTCTACTAAATGGCATGATTCCTGTGAGGTTTTCTTCTTTCCATTAAGACAAAAGCCTGTGGATAACACAAACATTTAAACATTTTAAACTCTCCTAAAAGGTTTTTTTGTTTTGTTTTTTTTCCCCCCCAGGACCATGACTAATACACACCTTCTTATGCATAAAACTACAAATATGACTCAACCTCACACAGTGTCCCTGCTATACAGCCTTGAATGCACGCTCACCCAGTGGGGGTGGCTACATGGTGAAATCAATTTGTAACTGAACTTATAAAATATACATTGTAATATAAGCTATGTCTTCATAACAGTAGCCTTTTCATATCAAATGTGGTAAGTAAAAATGTTTAATAAATTTTAAAATGTGATAAATATTATTTTGAGTGGATGATAAATGTAACTATGGGTTTTCTTGTCTATTAAGACAAGCACTGTTCCTATATGAATCAAATCATTAATCCCTGATGGTGCTTAATTATCATTAAACATATTTTTCTTCACAGGAGCTGTCATTTCAGGGTGCTTGTCAACTAGCTTGTTTATCAAAACACTCCAGGCCCTTTCAAATTCTCATTTACATTGCTTCATGTTTACCACTCCTGTAAATTTGTATTATCAGCACATTTAACTATCAGGCTGTTTTGGAGATTGAAAAGCGTTGATTCATCATGTGCAATATCTCACACATCTGTCATTTCCATTCTACTGCAATTTGGTTAGTTAAGCCTCTTATTACTTCATGTTTGAATAATTGCAATAAATTTCATACTGTTCTCGCCTCTGAACCAGCTCCCTCCATGGCAATATACACACTTACATTCATTTTGCATAATATCACCAGAGTTTTCTTTTTTCATCTACCTTCCTAGAATATTTGTCCTCCACTTTTGGTTTTTCTTGCCCTTTATTCTGTCCCTATTACTGAATGTGCACCTTTTCAGTTATTCAGGCTACTTATGCATTCACTTTGCAAAATCCAAGTAAAATCTCTCCTCTTTATGAGTATTTTAAATAGAAAGCCTATAGAGCAAAGCCTCTAATAATACTTGCAATTGCTATCACTAATGAAATATACTTTTTAGGCCCTAGTCATATGGTTATCATATATTATATAATATTAATGCTCATAAACTCCTTGAGACTTGATACATATCTCAGACTTCATCATTCAATTAAACAACAAAACAGTGGGTTTTTTTCAATTTTGTAATAATTATTTATTAAGTTCCTTTTCTCCCCCAAACCAATTTTCTTACCCCATATTCAAAGTGCTCTGATGAGGGTAACTGATTACTGATTTGAGACTAGAAAAATGTTCAAATGTACATTTTTTTTTGGCACACCAAGCTGGTATTTGTGTTAAATGAACAGTTGAATATTGTGGTTTGAATTGACCAGTTGCTTAAGTGGCTAAATTAGTCATCACATAGAAGCAGCTTAAAAGATGAGCCATGATGATAGTCATTTTACTTTGGAAAAAGAAAAAGAAATAAAGCAAAGCAATGTTTACACTTTTGTCATGTCTATCAGATATCCATAGAACACAGGCATGATCAACAGAAAAAAAATGCATAAAAGGGTCTCAATATAGATATTTTTACTTATTTTGGATCTAAGCACTAATAGATACCCTATGATTTTTTTTTTCTTTTATTCCAGCAGTAACAAAATTAACAGAAGCGAACTTTTAACTTTTGAACATCTACATGACTGGAACAAAGCTTTGCATATTAAACATATTATAACATTAACTCTACCAAAGCATATAGCAGAGGTTATATTTATGTTGCAAATGATAAAAATTATTTTACACATACTTAAATTACTTGAACAGAAATTTTTAAAATGAAGTTCATACTGAATTTTGAATTTTACATAGGTTTATACGCTTCCACAATTCATGCTGCCAAACTTCTGAGTCATTTACAAATAGGCTATGTTCCTTAAACAGATTTCAACAATGATCTTAAGTGGCTTGCAGAGATACAAATTATGTACAATAAAATAAAATTGTGGCAATAAAGAAAAATAAAAATATGGTATGACAACATGATGAAGCCAGAATTAAGGTGAGCACATGAAAAAAAATTCTTTTTTCTCCAATTTTATCTGTTCGACTATACTAATGCAGGTGATAAGCAGATTAGAAAACAAACTAGCTCATCATAGGAAGCCTAATTATTGTTCCTGAGAGTCCTAGGGAGTCCGCTGAATAACACACTGACATTTACTAATTCCTACCTCTTAGATCTAGGGTGTTCAGATACTATTTCTTTTCTAAGTTGGAAACATACAAGAAATTTAAGGCAACATACTCTAATCCTTGCTCGTAGATTTAGAATTCAGATAGATCTGCATATTGATCTTTACTAGGTGTATGACTTTAGGATGTTATTGTCTCTCTATGAAGCTTATTTGTCTCCTCTGTAAAATAGGGGCAAAAGTCATATTTACATAATATTTTGTGAGGTTAACATAAAATATAACAGGTCAACAGCAATCATTATTTTGTAATTACAATGTACCATTATTAATTGCTGAACCAAAACATGGTCAAGTATCACCGGTGTTCTGTATCTGCTGCCCAGCTTGATTTTTTTTTTCACAAAAGAGGACTGAATGCTTGATTCACAGTTCAATTCCTTTTTTTAAGCCATTGATTTTGAACCAAGAATGATTTTGACACCTGGGGAACAGTTGATAACATCTGGAGATATTTTTGGTTGCAAGGACAGCTCTTCACAGCACAGAATCATCCGGCTTACAATACTGATAATGCCAAGGAGAAACTCTGAACTACATTTGCATTTTTGTTGTTTCCTGGTTATTTATCTCTCTGTTTTTTCTTGTCCCCGGTTTTATAGATATTGAATTTTTGACTTCTCCTTGTCTTATTCAAACTTATGGATATTCTAATTTGATTTGCTTGTGTCTTCCTAGTTTGACCCCTTACCATTTTCTGAATTTTAGTATACTATTAAAAAGGCCATTTCTTTAGAGTTTCATCATTACTTTCACCAAATTTTTATTTGCTTAAGTTTGGGATGCAGCGGTATATTATTAATAATAATAATAACTTATGCAAGGCATTTAATAAGTTAATTACTTAAATATTCTTTTTTTCCTTCTATTGTGCATATGATCTTTTAAATTAAGTGCAAGACTTGTGGTTTCCTGCTGGATCAGAAGGTTTTTTTTTGGACCAGGAGGATTTGTCTTATCAGACATGAGGTCTGCAACTGCCCAGTTGAACTTAGGCAGGTCACTGACCTCTTGAGTTAGCCCCTAGTTGTGGTCATTATCTTGGGAACTTCATTGGTTTTTGGTAGCATTGGTTGTATCATCATAACTCAGAGGCTGGTTTATTTTAGGTCTCAGCTCCTCTGAATACACAATTTTTATTTCTCCATTTTTGGCAGCTAAATTGAGACAGTGATCACATCCAAAACAGTCAGTTTCCTAACCTATCAATATCTGTACCTATTTCTGTCTTTTTTTGACATATATTTTTTATATTTTGTTGATATCAGCTTCTGACACTCATCCTCAAAACTACCAAAACTAAACTAACTTTTAGTTAAATATTATCTAAACTAATAGTTTTCTCTTCCCCACATCAATAGACATTCTTGCTATATGCCTCAAAAACAAAGAAAAAAACATAATGCTGACCAACCTGTACCCACTTGCCTAACACGAAATATATTAAATTAATAAAACCAAGGTGTCCTGCATTTACAAAAATGTTAACTTTTCTTAATGTATATGACTCATTAATGAGTTTATAATTATAATTTTGAAGCATTTGATTCTGGAACTAGTAGATTGTATGTGTTCGTCCTGGTAAATTAGGAAGTTTGATTTTTCAGTAAAAGCTCACTGAAACCCATGTAGCAAGCAATAAATATTTAAATTGTGTTGGAAATATTTACTCATTCAACAAATAAGGACTCCACATTTAGTGTGTTCTGAGAAGCTGAGATAAAGTATTTCCAAACAAGGCAAATTCTACTACCTCTTGGTAGTATTCTAGATTTTAAGACAATGTTGACTGCTGTGAAACCTTAGTTAATGCTCAATAAATATCATAGTGATATAACTTTTCTTACTCTGACTTTGTGAGACTTTTGTTTATATACATTTTTCATATTTTATTGAATTATTTATATAGTACAATGTGTATCAATTTATTAAAGAAATCATTTCAGCTCTTAAAGTTAATTCACCCAATACATTTTAATTTGAATTTGCATTTTAAGGACCTTCATTCCTCTTCCATACTTAAAACATATTCCCTGCAGAGTATCTTCTATATTATTAAATAGTTGTTGTTTACTAAAGAGAAATTTCAGCTTATTACTCATCTACAGCAAAACTTGAAAACTCTTTTAGTTTGAAAATGAAGTCTCCAAAATATTTTTTCTAACTTGACTTTTAAACTTGGATGACAAAATAATTCTACTAAATACTATAATCCAATCATATACTTTAAATCTTTATGCTTTCCTTAAATGCAACAGAATATTTCCTTGGCCTGTCTCTCACTGTTGTATCATTCAAGAATACTATATCAAGTTCCAAATCCTCAATTAAGTAATCATTTATTAATTTCAGATTTCACCTTTTTACTCAATAAATATTTACCAAATGGTTTCTTTCAGGAACTGTGTCAGGTTCTTGGGAATAAAGTGGTAAGGTAACATGCATGATTCATTCTTTAAAGAATATATATTGCAGTTGTAATCATCACAAGGATGTCACAGAGAAAATTTAAATATTATTGTTAAAGGACAGACATTTTTGGATGCCAGATAGGCAACAGCTAATGCACAGATTATTGACTTTGTTCAGTTTAGGAAACCATCATAAAACAGAGCCTTTTCCTTGTGAAATATGAAAGATTGCTCAATTATTTGCTTTAATAAGGAATTCATCAAAGTCATGCATTTATGCATGAATGGAGAAAATCATGAGTCAAAAGTTTTTCCTCTGGCTTAACAAAGAGTTTTACAAATATTTAAATGTTTCTAAAAGTATAAAAGACATTTTACATATTAACATGGCAACTATTCGTTTAAAAAGCAAACAAAATAGAAGGACAGACGTCTAGGGATTAAAGATTAAAATTATTTTGGAAGACATAGTAACAATTTTGTAGAACATTTGCTTTCAAATATGTGTTCAATAAACACTAACTTGGACTGGATTATGCATTTTCATATAAGTCTTCACATTTAAAAGGTGAATAAGATTGATGCTTTTGTTAACATTCTCAATTCACCCATTTTATCAAAACTAGTTCCTTGACACACAACACTGCATTTCCATAGCCATAAGAGAAAAAGAAACACTTTTCCTTTTTTTTTCTTTTGCTTTCTCAAATCAAAGCACTGGAATACCATTTGTTAGCTCTGAAAGGAAAACTTGACCAGAAGAGCTTAATACTAAAAATACAGAACCAGAGAAGTGCAGGAAATAATTTCTAACAAATGAGATATGAGGCATGCAATGCTTTGCTTCTAAATCTTTAAAGCATTTCCATACATTTTCCCAGGTCACTTTGTGCTATTATATTTTGGTCATCCAGCCAAACTTTGACAAACATAAATTATGGATGTTAGAAATTATTTACCCACATTTTCATTTAAATAAGCAATTTTGAAGATTCAATTTTTATGTTGTCCAGGAATGAAACACAAGTTTTTATTCTCTGGCTCACCTATCCCCATTCATGAGCAGAGTTCTGCAACTTTCATAATTATGGTTTGCCATTTTGTTGGGTAGTTCATAGTAGTTTTTCTAAAATTCCAAAAGAAAACAATGTTTTACATAATTATGTAACCTATAATATCACCTTATGTTATTAAGGTGAGAGTTATTATAGGCAATGAAGTCTTTTGTAAATATAATATAATGATTATAGTGAATGTATAAAGTGCTCTTTTTCATATAATGTAATATAACGTGAACTACTGATGCAGTGGGAGAAGACAACAATTTTTAAATAAGTTAAATCCTCTTTGAACAGATTTATACACTTTAAATATTGTGTTGTTCCTAATACAACTATTGCAATATTCAAGTTCTGTTTTTTCACATCTCATGTGTTTGTTGGAAATTTCCACATTGATTTGTATCCCTTCCTTCAATTTAAAGTCACAAAAATGCATACAGATATTGACTTGAAGTTAGTTCTAACCCAACACAAATTAAGAGGTAGAATAAGTGAAAACCTCAGCAGACCATGAGTTAATCAGAACAATTAGGCACCCAAAGAGTACAATGCTATACACAGAGAAAAACTGGAACATTTTAGAACATTCAGAAATATTGGAACAGAAAAAGGAAACTCTTAGCAATATAGAAAGAGAAAATACTAGAAAAAATGAAACATAAATACTGCATAAGCAAATATGTAAGTAAATGCATACTACAATAAAATGGGATAACTGAGATAACAGTAAATGGGATATTTTTCCATTTGAAAAATGTATTAGTGAGTTAGAAGATTATATTGAGATACTCTCTCAAAAAGGATAAATTATACAATAAAAAGAGCTTAAAAAGTAAACAGTCATAAAATGAATACTAAGTTACAGGAAGGTTAGAAGTTGAAATGCCAGTATCCGAACAATAGAATTTCCATAAAGAAAGGAACATAAGCTACAATTTAGGCAGTCTTTAGCTAACTCCCTTTAGGAGTGAAGTTGCTGACAGCTTGCAAATATTCAGTCCTATCCTCCCCTAACTAACCATGTGAACTTTGTCAAGTTACTTTGTTTTTTGTGCCTTAGTTTCTTCCTTTTGAAATGAGTGATTAAAATACTTGTTATCTAGCAGACACCATGTATGTTTCAGTAATTATAATTTATTTAAGATAATGTTGCTTATGAACTGCATTTTGCTAAAAAAATAACTTCCCACTTGCTACATTATTTCAACTTACAATATCACCTAGAACCTGTGTGGTCCAGCCAGTAATTTCAATTGTTTATGTTCAGGTTACTTTTAACCTAAAAATATTTTATCCTAACCTAGACTGCTTTTTTATTTTACCTGAAATGTATAATATGAATTTTATAGTGATATTATAAATATTATTCTGTATGATAAATTCATTATTTTTTCTAATTTGCATGTCAAGTTACACTAGAAGTATGCATATGTACTTAATGGAGTTTTAAGGAAAAATAATTGCATGTCTCATATTTTTGAAATAGTGGGTCACAAAAACTAATGGTTAAAATCTATGCAGCCAGTGGCCCATACACTTCAACTTCTTAATAACATTTAAATAAAATTTATAATTAGAATAAAGAAATATTATGATTACATTAACCTATAATATTTAGAATAGTTTAAAAGGATTTTCAAATAATATTCTTGGAATACAAATAAATATGTTTTTGGAACTATTCTTTGATTAATATTTTTATAACTTTATTAATGCTTCCAATGTTAGAACATTAGACAAACGACACAAACAATTATAGAATAAATGTGTAATTAGAAAAATACGATTTTCAACTTGTGTATTTGAGTTAAAATCATCAAATTTGATAGTCGTTATTGTAATTTTGACCATGCTTCTGATATGATGTAAAATGCATTAATAATTTATTTTCTAAAATTGCATCCATAATCAAGGATAATGTTGTCAATTAAAAAGGAAGCTTAATTCTTAGAAGTGATTACCTTCATTGATTTATTATTGCAAACTAGAAAAGTTCCAATATAACTATTAGGGCAGCATAGATTAATGTGTTGATACCATTTCATAACCACAAGCAATTACTTCATTGAAATTTTTAGGATTTAATCCAACAGTAATCTCTTGAATACATGCACTACTGAAGGTGAAAACTACACACTAAGAAAATAAATTAGGCAAGACAAATCTTCACAACAAACTTAAAATTTATTAAAATTGTTAGTAAAACTATTAAAATTTGTGTGTATATTACTGAAATCTTGCATTTGTAAACTTTATGTCTTTGATGTTTTTAAGGATACAAATAAGAGCAAAAACACACTATTTTCTTTAATAGCTCTTTATGCAATTATCTTTTCATTTTCATAGGTGATGCGACAACAAGGAATTAAATGAAAAACAATGAAAATCAGGTAAAAGAAAAATGAAATGACACTGTTCAGTGTGAGTGCTTTGGCACAAAAGAGGTTTTATTCATGGACTTTATTGTAAGTTCATGTGTTCATACATGCACTTACATAAATATTAAACTTTGCCAATAGTTGTAAAACAATGATAATACAGCCAAGAAATAACATTAATTTGTTTTTTACTATTAAATACTAGCACAATTATTTTGCACTGTAACTTCACTTACTGTCTATGAAGACCAGAGACAAAATTTGAATAGCACACTTTAAACATGTGCTTTTAAAATAAGAGTCCCATTCATGATTCTATTTTTATAACTTCTCAGTCCAAATCGTCCGAATGAGAAACTGCTTGTCATGACAACCTCCTCCCTCCTAATTAAGGACCTTTATTATATTTTGATCACAGTAAAATAATTCTATTTCTACCAAGAAATGACCATCAACAGAAAACCCAGCACAAATACTGAACATTTTTTTCTCAATGGCCCTAAACTGCTTGCATTCTCCCATTCAGATACATTACTGGCAAATGTGTCTGAAGACCAACTGGAAAGTGTCCTTTGCTTCTAAACACTACTACAATATTCACCAGTTAGAGACTGTCCAGGTATTCCTCTTCTTACTATATAAAATTGACTCCCTTTCTAACACCTTTAAAAACCACTGAAATGAAAGTGATACAGATGTGTTCTCTTGCTGCAATTTTATGAATAAATAGCCTGTGTTAATTGTATCTCAGTCTTAGTTTTATGCATGACACTATAGAAGTTTATATGATATGTACCAAGTTAATTGGATAGCAGGAATCAATATAGGAAATTTTTTTTGTAGAAAACAAGAGACATAGCCATAATTCATGAACTGAAATATATCTATAAAGTATATAGTGCTATACATGCATTTTTAGATGATGAGCTCGTCCCATGACATAAAGTTAAAGGAAATGGGAGTTGAGGTTAAAATTCAGAATTTCTGTTTGTTTGTTTGTTTCCAGGTCAATGAGTTTTTGAATAAGACATAAACTTGCTTTAAAAGAAGTTGGATGGTGAAGGAATAAATTTCTACATAAAATTATATATATTTGAATGCTCAATCCTAATTCCAATATGTGCTGTCTGGGTGGAATGATACAAATTACTTACACTTTCTATGCGTCTTTTCCCCCTCATTTCTAAGCTAGAGCATGGATGAAATCAGATGACACTGTATAATGGAGCCTAGCATATAAGATATAATAAACATTAGAGATACTGCTGCTACTGCTAATGGTGATGATGATTATGATGATAATGGTAATGAAAGAGATTATATAGAATCCTGTTTAAGATAAAATCCCATATTTATTAATTATTAATGAGATAGCAACAATAAGTGTTGTTGCAACTACATTGATGAACCTGGAAAATATTAAGTCAAATGAAATAAAGGCAAAAAAAGACAGATGCTACACGATCTCACTTATGTGTGGAATCCAAAAAGTCAAACTCATAGAAGCAGAGAATAAAATGGTGGTTACCAGGGGCTGCAGGTAAAAGAAATGGGAAAATCTTGGTGAAAGAGTACAAAGTTTCAGTTATGCAAGATAAGTGAACTTTGCAGAGCTAATGTACAGCATGATGGCTACAGTTAATAATACTATAAGGAATATATGAAATTAGTTAAGAAGGTAGAATTCAAATGTTCTCACTACACACACACAAATGGTAACTATTTTAGGTGTTGAATATGCTAATTAGCTTCATTAAGGTAACTATAATGTATGTATGTATATTAAAACATCATTTTGTACACCTTAATTATATAAAATTTTATTTACCAATGTTACCTAAATAAAAAGCTGTTTGACTTTACGCTAAAAAAATTTTTTTTAAGTAGAAAATTATTAACTTATAGCACTGGGTTGTCATTTAATAAATTAAAATTGAATTCAATTTCAAGTTTAAAACTTAGCCACCTATAATTAACAAATGTACTTTACTTTATTAATGACCAAATCATGTATATGTCTGTGTCTTTTATATAGGTATTATAATCAAAAAAATAATTTAATCATTTTTGTATTTTGTCTTTCCAAGAAAAATATGGGAAATTACTCAGCTTTTATATATATTTACTTGATTAAACTTATATTGACTTCTTAATAGGTGCTTTTTAAAAGTGTGTAATTAAATGTTAACTTTTCAAAAAATCTTGACATATTTAAGTTTTCAGATCTTTTCTCATCTTGAAATGGTCTCAACCTAAGTAATGATCTCATCCTTTTTACAGTTTATGGCTGACTATAATTCCTTAAGGATAAAAAAAAGGTTAACATTTTTTATAACTCATATGAAGTATGTGACTTTCACTTTACCATTAACATAAGAAATAGCTCTTTAAGTCAAGAAAGATAATATATTTTCACTAATCTCCACAAGGTACCACGTAAGATCAACAAAGAACACTATGTTTCATTTTACACTGGGGACCTTTGAAAGGTGCATAGTTAAATGTCATTCTTTTACAAGTAAATCATTCATAGTTTGAGAAGACTACTTTGGAGCTTCTTAAACGTGATTCACTACTAAGATCTCTACAACTGTTAAGAGGTAAAAGCAAATGCATAGTGTACATTCCCAAGGTACATTCATATATTGTAAACTTGAAAAATGAGCTTTGAGACATTTATAATAAATCCTAAATGTTTTAATTGTTCCCAACTCTACCACTTCAAGAAACAGGTCAATTGCTATAAATTTAGTAATTATATATCAGCATTAAAAACAAACGCTCTGGGTTCATACAGTTTATAAGGTAATGTTTCCAGTTTCAAATTCATATGAACATTAATATCATTATTTCAATATATTTAATGCATTGTATTGAGATATAATTTGTGTACCATAATGTTATCTATTTTAGAGTAAATTGCTGAAATTATACTAATCTAAATTTAAATAATATTTTGAAACTTTTTTTTTTTAAGAGACAAGTCTCACTCTGTCATCCTTATACAATTCCGTGGGTTGTTTTTTTTTTTTAATTCTATTCATGCAATTGTGCAAGCATTACCACTATCAAATTCCCAAACTAATCTCAAAAAGAAAGCTGCATCAAGAAGCAGACTCAGGAATTACACATTTTAGCAGGTGTGCACTACCACCATAGCGGAACCAGTTATTAACATATTAATAACTTGCAGAGCAAAGTAACCTCTGTTTTAAATACCTGCATAGATTCTCAGTCTTCTTTTGAGGATCCCTCAGACCTCTCCATGATTCAAAACAGGAGATTAACATCTTGCAGAGCAGAGTCTCCAAACTACTGCCCAGTGCTATGTCCTATATCATTTACACTTGTCAGTGTCAGTGTTAAATGGTATTAGTTATTTTTAACCACATAGCTAAAGAGAGTTATATATTAACTCAAGGAAATAATCAATAGAAAAGTCACAGTAGTGAAAAGAAGTAGTAGCAGAAAAGAAAAAGGTATCAAATTACTTAAATCAGGAATAAAAGAGATAGTATTTTGATCTGAAGAAATAAAAAGGAATTTAAAGAAATGATATGAACATTTTATGAAAAAGAATTACTTAAAATGAACAATTGTTAGAGAGACAATAACTACCAAAATTGATTTTAAAAAACAAAAAATCTGAATAAATCTATAACTAATAAAAATATTTAATTTATTAATTTTAAAACTTTCCAAAAAGAAAAGTCCATGTTTAAATAACTTCATTTGTGAACTACCTCCAATGTTCAAGAGAAAATTAACACCAATTCTTCAAAAACTTTTCCAAAAACTAGAAGCAGAGGGTATATTGAACTAATTTAATGAAGCCACTGTGATCGCATGGTTAGAATGGCATAAGGCCACTACAAGAAGACTACAGACCAATATAACTTATAATTAAAGAACAAAATTCTCAACAAGTTCATAGCAAAACAAATTCTGCAACATATAAATATAGTATATAAAAATACAAATATAATGTATAAAAAGTATTGTATACTATAATCATGTGATATTATTCCAAGGAATGTAAAATCAATATAGAAAATCAATAAATGAAACATATATCAATATAGCAAAGGACAAAATTACATGGTTATCTCAATAGATGCAGTAACAGTATGACAAAATTAAAATGAAAATTCTCAGCAAACTATGAAGAGAAAGAGTTTTCCTCAACATGATAAAGGTCATCTACTAAAGACTCACAGATAACATCATGTTTAATAGTGAAAGATTGAATGATGATTTACTATGAGAACGGTGACACTTTTTTATCCCATGTTACACTGAAAGTTCTATCAAGGACAATTAGATAAGAAAATGAAATACATATAAGAAACAAATAACCGAGTACCACATGTTCTCACTCGTAAGTGGACCTTGAACATTTACCATTAATACTATAAGAAAAGGATTGGCAGTAGCCAGAAACTTCCAGGGGAATGAACAGGAGCACATAACATCAATAAGGGTACCTGATATCAAGCCAGGCAAAGTGGGGACCAAAGGAAGGCCCAAACTTTACCTGTACAATGTCAACTTGTATACCTAATCCTGAATTGTACCCCACATCTTTAAAATAAAAAATTAAAATAAAAGCATACAGTTTTGAAGTAAAGAAGGAAAACTATATCTGTTTACAGATACTATCTTTTACAGTTGTACCTAATTTTATTGCACGTCCCTTAATTGCATTTTGTAAATATTGCGTTGTTCTATAAATTGAAGGTTTGTGTCATCCCTGATTGAGCAACTATATCAGATGCCATTTTTTTTGACAGCATGTGCTCACTTTATGTCTGTGTTAAAATTACCAAAATTACCACATTTTGGTAATTCTCACAATATTTAAAGCTTAAATAATAATTTAAATATTAATATAAATTATTGCTATATCTTTTCTGGTAATCTGTGATTAGTGATCTTAGAGGTTCTACTGTAATTGCTCTAGAGTACCATGAGCCACACCCTTATCAGATGGAAAATTTAACTGATAAATGTGTGTGTTCTGACTGTTCCACCAATGAGTTGTCCCCATCTCTCACCCTTTTTGGGTCTCCCTATTCTCTGAGATACAACAACATTGAAATTTGGCCAATTAATAATCCTACAATTGCCTCTTAGTGTTCAAATAAAAGAAAGAATTGCAAGTCTGTGGCTTTAGGTTGAAAATGTTTGTGGATATTGATAAGGTTGTTTTAGATTTATCTGTTAAAAAAAAGGGACTCGAAAGAGCCAAAACACTAGTGAAAAGGAACTGCAT
This sequence comes from Carlito syrichta, assembly GCF_000164805.1. NCBI lineage: Eukaryota > Metazoa > Chordata > Mammalia > Primates > Tarsiidae > Carlito > Carlito syrichta. The sequence goes on from NW_007252949.1 coordinate 471,782, forward strand.
CAGATAACTCACATTTCGTGATTTCAAAACTTAATACAAAACTACAGTGTTTGGCTTTGCAGGAACTTGAACAATTATAGTACTATAAGAAAGCGTTTGGCAGTAATGGGAAACTGTCAGGGGAGGAGGGTGTGATTGGCAGTTGAGGGAAATGCTAGGGGAGGGAGGGGCATACCTCATCAACAAAGGTACCTGCATAATCAATGTTTGTATGCTTAACTCTGAATTGTACTTCACATCTTTATAATAAAAAAATAATATTAACAATAAAATGAAAAAAAAACACTACAGTGTTAAGTCAGTGTTGTACTTGCATGAGGCTAAGAAATAAAAATCAGTAAAATAAAATTGAGAGTTTAGAAATAAACCTATATATTTATACTCTGATTTTCAGTGGGAATACCGAGACAATTTATTGAGTCAAGAATAGTCTTCAAAAGGGAGTGCTGGAAAAAACTAGATAGCCATATGGAAAAGAATTAATGAAGTTGGACACACCTCAGAGTATGTAAAAAAATTTACTCAAAATGCATTATTGACATACATGTAAGGTTTAAACAATTAAACTTCCAAAAGAAGATTTAGAAGTAAATCTCTGTGACTTTATGTTAAACAAGTTGCCTTACGCTAACTGAAGAAACGTTTTAGGGTTTAATACACAGCCAGATGTTCAATGTCTAAAATAACTTGTAGCTAATTTGTAATAGAGGAAATATTTAACCTGAAAAAACACATGAATAAGAATATATATTATTTTTTAGCACTAAAACAAATGAAATTGTTGATGCTTAGGAAAACATTTGTATTATTAACAATGTGAAAATAAGGCTTAATGGGTTAAATTGCTGAATACCAATCTGAAGTTAAATAGTAGCATGTTTTCTTTTTTAAAGACACATGTCTCACTTTGTCTCCTAGGGTGGGGCACAATGCCACAATCATAGCTTACTACAGCTTCAAACTCTGGAGCACAAATGATCCTCCTACCTTAGCCTCCAAAGTGGTTGAGACTACTCATGCCACTGTGACCAATTTTTTTTTTTTTAAGAGAGACAGATCTCACCAGGTTGCCCAGGCTGGTCTCAAACTTGGATTCATCTTGATAGTGATACATATGAAAAAACAAGTTAAAATTTTCTTTTCAACATATGAGATTCAGAGGTATACATTTATCAAAAACACAGGAAAATATTTTATGATATGCATTGTCGACTATACTGATATATATTATATAATATATAATATATATTTCTGCAGTATTTTATCCAGTTATGGCAGAAATAAACTAAGTAAATTTTCCATATGTCAACCAAAATGACAAGAAGCAACTTAGAATTATGAACAATTTTTATTAAATACATGAGTGGAACAGGTTATGGAGAAGAAGGAACATATCTGAGTCAGAACATATATGAGCCTCACTGAAGTTTCCATGAAAACGATAAAGTACACATTTGGATCCAGAACCTAAAATCAATGGATGAGATCTACAGTGATAGTCTTTGTGATAGACCAAACAAAATCTTCATGTCCTCATCCTCCAAAATTATTCATGTCAGTCCTTGCAACTGTTGAATATTATTATGTTATATGGAAAAAGAGACTTAGTAAATATGATTAAGAACTGAAGGATGATACATTATCCTGAATTATTCAGTTGGGTCTTAAATTTAATCACAAATGATTTTATCAAATCTTGGCAGGGGAAGAAATGGGAAATATATCAGAGACAAAAAGTTTGAGTGATCTGGAGAAAAGATCATGAACTGAGGAATATGCGTTGCATCCAGAAAGCCAACATGACCAGGAAAGATAAGGAGACAGATTATTTCCCAGAGATTCCTAGGGGAATTATTGCTGCTAACACTATGATTTTATAGCCCAGTTAAATTGATTTTGAGCTGATTTTGGACTTCTGGACTTCAGAATAGAAGAGATTAATTTGTTATGTTTTAAACCACATAGTGTGTAGTAACTTACTGCAGAGCCATAGGACATTAATACATTCCAACACAATATATGGGGGTGGGGCGCAAACAACCAAAATTTCTATACAAAAATTTGTGTATTTATTCTTACATGTTTAAACTTCAGTCACCTTCAAAGTACTCTCCACTTAAGGCAACAGACCTATTGAGAGACTTTTCCCATTGCTCAAAGCAGTTTTTGAACTTGTCAATTTTGATGCCTTTTAGTGCTTCTGCTGGTTTTGTTTCAAATCTTCCACATAAGCAAAATGTTTCCCTTTGAGGATTTTTTCATTAGGGAAACAAACAAACAAAAAGATCACTCAGGGAAGATCAGGTGAATAGGGACAGTGGAGCATGGAGGTCATGCCATTTGGGGTAAAAAACTAAAGAATACTCAGTGCAGTGTGGGCAGATGTACTAGTAAATCACCCGTTCTAAAATGGGCAAATGCTTAAAAGACTCTCCAAAACAAAACAAAACAAAAACAAAACAGATCACTGAAGCTGAACGCAGACTTTCACAACAACCCTAGCTGGTACACTGATGCAAATGTATGCATAAAATACTTACCTGGTTGAGTAAGCATATTTTACAGAGAGTCCACTCTCCACAAAATAATTTTTTTTTATTGTTGTTGTTGTTTTGGTTAACCCCAGTATCCTCACAAATATCAATGTTGAATGGGAAAGGATCAACCACAAGAGTCTCAAGAATCTCCTGATATCAGAAATTAGGCTGGAAAAAAAAATAAGGAATGGTACAGGACTTGTTATAATCTTTGATCCCAAAAGCCCATATATTATCTTCAAATACTCCAGAAAAATCTAACTGCATCAGCAGAAATCAGACACAAGCTAAAATTTAGAAGGAGTTCCTGGGAACTATAGAAAAATCTCTTGGGAACTGAGCATTTTCCGTATCTAGATATCAAACCCAAGAACCCATCATGTACAAAACCTTCCACAATGAGAAAAAAACTAATGAGAATAAAATCCAAACAGAAAAAAAACAGGAACGATAGGCACAATGAAAAGGAAGGTTCAGATAAAAGTAGGACAATTTTAGAAAGTAAGAAGCCATATATTCATGACGCTGTGAAAGAAAAATAAAAATAGGAAATTGAAAAATTTTACATCATATTCAGGTAAATAGGAACATTGACTGTTTAATTATATTAAGGGTTTGAAAGCACTGCATATATGTTTCAAAAGGGATATAGTGTCTTTAATACACAATTTTAAATATTTAGAAGAAATTATGTAATTTCAGAATTTGCTTCAACATAATCTGGTGCTAAAAAGGGAAGGGTAGGTAATGGTTGCATTGGGAAATATATATTGATGCATAGAGAAAGTTTGACCATGAGTTCATAACCCTTGTGAGCATGAAATTTCATTTTATATGTCTAAAATTTTTCTAATATAAAGTTTAGAAAGAAATAAAAAATGAGAGGTCCTACTAGCTGGATTGTGACAGGCAGTTCATAAAGTAAGCTACAAAGTAGGCCTTCATATAGTAGGATTCAAGTGATACTTTGCATCATATTTAACTATCATTTCTTATTGATTCATATTGAATTATAAACGAGAACTTTCCAACATATTTTTGTAAAAAGTACACACTTTTACTTGGAATATGTAATTAAATAAATGGAACTATACTATAGATAAAACTTTTCGGCCAGGCTCGGTGGCTCAGCCTGTAATCCTGCGCCTTGGGAGGCCGAGGTGAGTGAATTGCCTTAGTCCGCGGGTTCGAGACCCACCTGGGCAACTTGGCAAGACCTCATCTCTACAATAAATCAAAAATATTAGCCGAGCGTGGTAGCACATGCCTGTAGTTCCAGCTACTTAGAGAGCTGAGGCGGAAGGATCACTGGAGCCCAGCAGGTCAAGGCTGCGGTGGCTGGGAGCAACCACTGCACTCCAGTCTGGGTGACAGAGTAAGACACCAACTCAAAAATAAATAAAAACTTTTCTATACTTTTACTGTAAATCTACTTTACCTAAAAGCAATTTTCATAATGATTACTCCATTTCTATTTTATTAGATGGCACTATGAAAAATTAAAATAAAATCATAATACTCAGGCAGTTCGTTCTACAGGAAACAATTTTAACCAATTTAAAATCTTCAGGTGAAAAATAGAAACTTGTCTACATTAAGTCAAAACAAACAATACAGACAGTTATCTAATTGTTTTCCTTGTATGTGTGGTAGGTATTGTTTTGCTTTTTTTCTTTTAACTTCAGGTATTCTGTTATTTGACAAGGATACCACATGAGGAAAATATACATAAACTGTGATCCATGACCTAGTTTTAGAGGGACTCGAAACAGTCTGATCTGGATGCTGCTATTTGTATATGTTCATTTTTTTTGAAGGTAGATTTAAAAATTCTGAGAGTTGACATGACACCAATAATAAGGAATGTTATATTTCTATATATAAGGATATTACATTTCTATATACTAAAATGAGAATTGTTTAGCCTTCCTAAAGCACACTTTCCTTTACATTTAAACTAGCTGTCCCCAAACTGTTAAAGATTATGGATCATGAAGATGAGTTCTACCTTAATACAATTTAAAAAAATCTTTCCATATTTAAAGGGAAATAAAAACTAATTTAATTAAGTGAATAAAAATACTGGAATAAAACAAATGCAAAGCATATATCTGATATGGAACTAATTTTCAAAATACATAAATAACTCTCAAAATTCAGCATTAAAAAACCAAAAAAGTTAAAAACACATTCTCATAGTCCATGGAACGTTGCCTACAGGTGATGGTGTAGACCAAACTTGTCTTTGTACAAAATGATCTAAATCCACACAGTGTCTATATTGTCTTATAAATTAACTAGCTATTCAATATTCTTTGATTTTTAGCTTATTTAAGATAGACATGTTAGTATTTATTCCAAATGAGATGCATAATATTGTGGACTGAAGATATCTAACACTTCCAATCAACTTAGTACATTAATGTAGGTATATTTTGAAGGTGAACAATATTAATAAGCCAAGTAAATTGTTGTTATAAGAATAATAATACCTCTTTCTTTTCAAGACCAACCTTAGTAAAAATGTGGTTAGGGAAATTTAAGTATATCAAAGTAGTTTATAAAAACAAAAAGAACACGATATTGTCAATAGGTTTGCATTTTTACTGAATCCTCAAATATTTCTTTCATATCAGATTCATTAATTATGGCTTTCAATCTAGTTTTATCATTGTTAGGTAATAATTTAAATTTTAATTATGTAAAATGTGTTGTCTGTTAAAGGAAATACAGAAATTCAAAGATTTCTAATACATTCATGATTTCAGGACTTACATTTTAGTCCTTAATTCATTTGAATTGGCTTTGGTTTATGATGTGATGTAAGGGTCTAATTTCATTCTCCTGCATGTAGATATTCAGTTTTCTGAACACAATTCATTACAGTCCTTTTCCTTTTTGTTGCCTTTGCCAAAAATCTGTTGGCTGAAAATGTTTTGAATTTTTTCTGGACTCTCTTCTCTGTTTTTCTGGTCACAGAAGTAGAGAGTAAAATGGTAATTACATGAAACAGGAATGGCTTGTGAGAAGCCATGGTTGGAAGATGTTAGTCAAAGGATACAAAATTTCAGTTAGATAGGAATAAAAAATTCCAGAGATCAATTGTACAAAAGTGACTATAGTTAGCAATATAGTTTATTCTTAAAAGTTATTAAAAGAATTAATGTAAACTGTTTTCACATAAAAATGATAACTATGTGAGGAACTGCTTACATTAATTAGCTAGATTTAGCCATTCCACAATACATGTATACTTCAAAACATCATGAAGCACATGGTGAATATATTCAATTTTATCTGTTAATTAAAAAAAGAAATCTAAAGACTCTCTTCATATGCACATATCAGAAGATTATAAGTGAGGGCTCCCTTCAAATGAATGAAGATAACAATTTCTGAATACTATCTGAGAAAAAATAACTATATACAGCTGAATGTGGTGGCTCATGACGATAATGCCCACACTTTAGGAGACAACAGTGGGAGGATTGCTTGAGCCCAGGAGTTCGAGATCAACCTTGGCAACATAACAAGACCCTGTCTCTACAAAATTTTTTTAATTAAAAATAAATAAAATAACTATGTACAAACATGTTTTTTCTTTAAAAAATCACACTATTAGAATATAAACAAAACTTTATGAAATTTTTAATGCCCATATTAACATTTCAATAATATTTTAATCTCTAAATAAAGTATACATTGGAATTTTAGTCATAAAAAGCCAATGGCCAATTTCAAAGACTATCTAGCCTCTGGTTTCTCTCATGTTTGTGGAATAACTGAGCATTTTGTAGATTGTTAGCTTTTGTACTATAAAGACAGATAAAAGATATACTGAATAGTTAAAACTGAGATCAATCAGTATTACTATTTGTCAATAAAGGTTTGATAAAAGTATAATGAAGTCATCCATGACTCTATTTTCTTGCACTGAATGTAAACACTTATTGCTTTGGTGTTTATTTGATGTCTTTGTAAAAGTCTGTTTTCTGCTCTATTTTGTAAAATTCCAGAAAGCAAGGACCATGTCTGTTCAACTTATTTGTGTAGCATCATGTGAGATATTCTGTGCACATGGATTTATATTTAAATTTTTGATAAGTAGATAATGTTTTGAAAGAAGATGCATAATTTTCCTTCCTTTTAAAAATATGTATCCCTTAATTTTTCTCTAATGAAAATAAGTATATATATATCACTTCTTTTCTTCTCCTTTTTTTATTTTAAAGATGTGAGGTACAAGTCAGGTTTGGGTACATAAATGTTTTATGTGCAGGTGAAGTTTGGACTTAACCTCACTTCACCTAGATTAGGATCAGGTACCTTTATTGATGTTATGTGCCCCCCCCCAATAAGTTATCTTAAAAGAAAAATGGAGTGCAAACCTACAAATTCAAATGATTTTATCTGTTATTTAGCTCACAGAAAAGTTGATTCTTACTTATGTATCAACAAAAGTAGATTTTTAAAAGGCAGAAAGATATTAAATAACGGGTTTTTAATGCTAAAAGTTAAGGTCTTAAGATATTTCAAGATACAACCTTAAGTTTCAGAAACCTAACACTTACAGAGATTGGAAAAGTTGTTCTATTTAGACAAATAACTAATCTGAAACTAATGCTTTCATGCACTTTGAAGAATAATTGTAATTTAAAAAATTTTTATCTTCAGAATAAAATCAACTGAGAGTAATTTTTATTAAAAAGCAAACTGGAATAAATTTTCCACATTCCATTTTCTGATATTATTTTAAAACCCTGGGAAAATTCAGTTCATGCAACATCACTTGTATATATTTATGTATTTAATCACTATACATAATCCATATATATTATATATAAATCGCTATATATATGTATATGCAAAAAAATCTTCTATATGCCAGTCACTATGAAAAACAATGGTGAGAAAATGATAAGTAAGAAAAAAACTTACCTACTTAAATTAAAATTGGATGAAAAAAATGATTTAAAAAATGATTGTGGTGTGTGTGTTTGTATGTTCTATTTGTGTAGGAAAGGTAGAAAAGTTCACCGCTAAGAAATAGTATGAACAAAAGATTAGTAATTGAAGAAACTCCGATTAAAACATTCAGTTCTTCTAAGAAAGGCAAGTTGTGTTTCTTACTGGTGTTTGTAATTTTGCCTTGTAAAATCAGTTGTCATTTTGGGAAGTATTTTTATTTTCTATCCTAGGTCCACTGGACTATATTGACCCATCTCAAGTCTCATATGGTGCCCACTGAAATTCTAAAAGTAACCACAAAACATTTTCATACCCCAGACTCTTCTGCAGAGTGATTTTTTTTCAGTCTTCCATCAAGAGATGGAGTGTATTTCTTCACTCCCTGGGCTTGATGCAGGTCATGTGATTGCCATAATCATTAGCTGGTAGCAGAAGTGAGATAATGCTAGTTTGACATATAGCCCTTAACTAGCCTGGAGGTTTTTACTTCCTGCACCTGAAAACCAGCTGTTGTGTAAGAAATTCAGCTAATCTGTGATCACCAGGCTGTGAAAAAGTTAGATCATGTGGAAAGGCCCAGGAGGTTGAGGCAACTTTGGAGAGCTTTAGAGAGAGTGGTCAAAAAGGCCAGATATGAGTGTAACAGCTGTTTCAGAAATTTCTTCTTCAGATCATTTTGACCCAGTTGACACAGTGTTGTACAAAGACTATCTGCTTAAACCAATTGATTCTACATTCCTGATACATAAAAAATTGTGAGGAAAAGAAAATTTGTTTCAAGTCATTATATTTTGAGGTAGTTTATTGCACATGAATATATAATCACAATAAGTAACTTGCTGTTTAAAGGAAAATTTAGAAGTTCACCACCTGGCTATAGCAAGTTAATGGTAATTTTGCCAAAATATTTGAGTAATAGTAGTAAACATATTATGGGCTGGATTGTGTTTCCTCATATACTGAAGCATTACTTCTTCAATATATAAGAATATAACTATTTTTGGAAATATTACTTTCAAAAAGTGGTTAAATTAAACTTTTGACCTTAGAATGGGGTCTTAAATCAATATGATTGGTTGTTGCCCTTATAGGAAGAGGGAGAGACACCAGCAATGCAGGAGAAGAAAGTCACCTGCAAGTCAGAGAAAGAGGTCCAAAGACAAACAAATTTAACAAATTTGCTGACATATTGCTTTTACATGTCCAGTCTCCAGAAATGAAAAAACAAATTTCTGAGTCTTTTTAATCCTTTTTTTTTTGAGCAGGGTTTTACTCAGCTGCCAAGGTGGGAGTGCAGTGGTTGATCATGGCTCACTGCAAACTCAAATTCCTGGTCTCAGGCAATCCTTCTGTCTCAACCTCCTGAATAGCTGACACTATAGGCATGTGTCACCATGCCAGATTAATTTTTAAAAATATTTATTTATTTATTTATTTATTTATTTATTTATTTATTTATTTATTGTAAAGAAAAGGTCTCCCTATATTGACCAAGCTGGTCTCAAACTCAAACTACTTGACTTAAGCAGTTCTTTCATTTTGGACCTTGGTCTCTCATAGTGCTGGTTAACAGAAGTGAGCTACAATATCCAGCCTAAATTTCTGTGTTTTCCCCTCCCCCCAATCTTTAGTATTTTGTTATGGCAGCAACAAAATACTAGCAAACTAATCAAAAAATTAATATTATTCCATACTTCTCTTTTACCAAAATCTGTTTAAGCTGTTTGAGTTAATTACAATTTCCTATAGTAACTCAAAAGGTATGGAACACTGATATCTCCTGAGAACTCTGTTTCAGCTATTTTATTATTTCAGGTGATGAGACACGTGTAGGACAACTAAAGGAATGTGTAATTCTATATAGTATGTATAATATTGACAAAGAACTACAGTATTTCAGTGTAAAAAGGGCAAGTCTATAAACTCCTTCAAGGCCACTTTAAGCTCTTTTTCCTGTATTCATCTCAATTGTTTCTAAAGTGTTAGATCTACTAGAGGGCATAAGTTACATCTCACACTTTAATGGAATTTTGTCTTTTCAGTCCTCAAGTGGAAATAATGTCTATTTAGTATTATTGGAATGATTTTCCTTGTGAAATGCATTTTTTCTTTGCAAAACACACATTCTTTCTCTCTCTCTCTCTCAATTTTTTTGCCTAGTATCTGTATGCTTTTAGGCATTGAATGTGTACTTTATATTAAAAAAAAAGAATGTTTCTGGAATGAATAAAAAATTTGAGTAACACTTACCCTTTGCCCGGAAACATGCAATTCAGTAATGAATACAGGCCTGAAAAGTACACAGAATTATAACGCAAAGAATAATCTATGTAAATCATAGATGCTTTTAACTGAAAAGAGATTTAAGTCATCTATTCCAATAAACTTTTTATAGCCAAAGGGAATTGGCATTGCTCTCCCTAACCAAATGTTCACTGATTTATTGCTCTTGGCCTGGAGGAACTCCTAGGCAATTAAGTGGACCTATCAAAAGTGTGTGTCTCCAGGGTCTGCTTTCTCAGGAGTGGTTACCCTTTGCTTCTCTTCTACGTGGTTTTCATGTACTTATAAAACACTAGGGTTAGAGAAGAGAAGAAGGAAATAACGTCTGATAGTTGATTTCTTTCTCTTTTTTCCTTGCCTGAGAATATTCTTTAGTACTCTTTGTGAACTTTTCAACATTATTCCTCCACTGTTCTAATATCATCATCAACAGAGGAATCCTTTATAATACAAATGTAAACATATTTTTAGTTATTGCCATGGATCACTGAGACTTGGCTTTAGAACAAAACCACAAGGCATCTTTTACAATGTCAAATTCTCCATCCAATACCATCTTCATTCTTTTCCATTACATGAGCTTGGTTTCCACCTCTAGAATCCCTCAAATTTTTGTGACAATATCCCCAAGCTCTTTTGTATACTTAGGTTCACTCCTTCCAATTTCAGAGGATGGTCTTTGCAACATATTGACCCATTGATTATTAAATCTCTAATATTTTTAAACTTTTTCAAGTTTCTTTTAAAAATCATGGTCTAGTTTTTTTTTTCTTTCCATTTAAAAACAAATAAAATCTTCCTCCAATATGAATCCCTCATGAATGACCAAGTGAACTTAGTCCATTAAAGCATTGCTCTAATTCTTGGCCTCCCATTCTTTTTTCCAAACTCACTTCTCAATCCACTTCAATCTAGCTACCACTGAAATGATTCTGGCCACTGGTTATTTCCTAATTACTAAGATGAATTGCCTCACTTAGTTTTTAGGATATTTGATACATGAAGCATTTGGCACTGTTAATAATATGCTTTAATTTTTTTTAGCATTTTTTTATTTTTTGCTTTTCCTACCACATCTACTATGTTTCATTCCTCTCAGAGTAATCCTTTTTTTTCTTTCTTTCTTTTTCTTTTTCTTTTTTTTAGGTTTCCACTATTTCCCTGTACACATTCTTTGAAACACAATGTGGAACAAAAGAATCTCTGGCATATCGTATGAAATCCTGCCTTATCTTGCCTCATAGCGTACAAATTCCCATATCTCAAATGATAACTCTGTATGATTTATTGTTATTAAAATTCTCAACTAATGTTTATTTCTTGTACCCTAATATTTATTTACTTTACATCAGTTTGTATTCTTTCTCCATCTACCTTTTTCTCTTAGCCCAATATGTTTATTTTCTACTTAACTCTTGACTACTGCCCATCCCATGAAGAATCTGTGGCCCTATTGATCTCACAGGTTACACTGCCTTATAAATTGTCAGTTTCTTCTTAGTTATGGAACAAATTCAGTATCCTAAAAATCTACCCCCAGATACTCATAACAACAGTAACAACAATAATTAAGATAATAAAACTCACTCTCTGTATACAAGATTTTTTTAACAGTCCATAAACATTTTATTTTTCACACCTATAATGCCATGTATGCATAGACAATAAGTTCCAGAAGTTCAGGTTCCTTTCCATTGGTTCTCACTAAGTGTGTTTCTCTGGGTAGGGCAGGCTGGTGCTTCTGCTGAACCTAGGTGCCTTTCTCCTTGTCTTTTTTCTTTTTCTGATCATTTCCCTTCAATGTGCTTTGAGAAACTATCTTGACTCTTAGAGTGCTTAATATGCTAAATATGCACATTAATTCTTTTGGCAAGAATCATCCCTTTCACAAGTTTGTTAACAACAATGCCATCAACATGCTGGTTACATTGTAAACTATTTTTGTTTTGACATGGTAACAGTTGTGGGGCATTTCTTTTTGAAAATTATCCATTTCCTTAATGTCTACAATATCACCTTTATTGTAGACTAGCATGTATGTGGCCAAAGAAACAACTCCATGCTTTCTGAAAGACCTAGAGGACATGTATCGCTGCCTTTCTTCTTTCCCTTTGTGTACCTTATTTTGGTGAATTACTGGAAGATACAAAGTGGGTACAGACACTTCTCAAAAGAAGACATACAAACAGTCAGCAGGTACATGAAAAAATGCTCAGCCTCACTAGTCATCAAAGTAATGCAAATTAAAACCACAGTGAGATACCACCTAACTCCAGTCAGAATGGCCATCATCAATAACTCAAAAAAGAACAGATGATGGAGAGGATGCAGGGAAAAGGATTTTTCATCTACACTTCTACATTGTTGGTGGAACTGTAAACCAGTATAACCTCTGTGGAAAATAGTTTGGCGATTCCTAAAGTTCTAAAATTTGACCTTCTATACAACCCTACAATCCCACTTCTGGGAATATACCCAGAGAAATTCAAATCACTCTATGAAAAAGATACCCATACATGCATTTTTATTGCAGCATTATTTACAATAACAAAAATATGGAACCAACCATGCTGCCCATCAAAACAGGACTGGATAAAAAAAAAAAGTGGGCCAGGCACGGTGGCTCAAACCTGTAATCCCAGTACTTTGGGAGACCTAGGTGAGGAGATTGCCTGAGTCTGTGGGTTTGAGAACAGCCTGGGAAATCTGGCACTGCCTCACCCCTACACTACATTAAAAAAAAAAATAGCCAGGCAAGATAGCACACCCCTTTTAGTTCCTGCTACTTGGAAGGCTAAGGCGGAAGGATTGCCTGAGTCCAGCAGGTGGGTGGCTGTGAGTGTGCCAGTGCACTCCAGTCTGGGGAACTGAGTGAGACTTCAACTAAAAAAAAAAAAAAAAAAAGTGGTACATATACACAATGGAAGATCACTCAGTCATAAAGAAGAACAAAATTATGAACGTCTCAGCAACTTAGATGAACTTAGAGTCTATAATGCTGAGTGATCTATCACAGAAACAAAGAACTGAGTACCACATGTTCTCACTCATAAACGAATCTTGAACAATTATCTTAATACTATAAGAAAGGGACTTGAGGTAGTGAGAAACTGCTGGTCGGGGGCACACCTCATAAGAAAGTTTACCTGCTTAATGACCATTTGTATACCTAACCCTGAAATGTATCCCACACTTTTAAAATCAAAATTAAAAAAAAAAAGTAAGATGGTGGTTTTGGTCAAAAGGACCAGGCCTCTTTTTTTTTTTTTTTTAAACTCTATCAATTTATAGTTCCTTTTCATTAAAGTTTTGTTAACCCCTGGCACTTGCACTTTCTCAAATACCAGTTGCTATATATTGTTTTTGAAATGACATTCATCCCAACCCTTACAGAGATATTGCTCTTGTAAAGGCTGACAAATCTCTTTAAGAAATCTCTTAGGGCTGGGCTTGGTGGCTCAGCCTGTAATCCCAGCACTTTTAGAGGCCGAGGCCAGAGGATTGCCTGAGCCTGGGGCTTCAGCCTGGGCAACTTGTTGAGACCTCCTCTCTACAATAAATTTAAAAAAACTAGCCAGGCATAGTGGCATGCATCTGTAGTTCCAGCTACTTGGAAGGCTGAGGTGGAAGGATTGCCTGAGCCTTGTTGGTTGAGGATATGGTAGCCATGCGCCTAGGCAACAAGAGTGAGACTCCAACCAGCCCCCCAATATTTTTTTTTTTAAAAGAGCTCTCTTAGAGTACTCTACGTTTGAAATCCAGTCTGTGGTTTGCATCAACTTAAGCTGTCTGTTCATTATTGCATTCGTCAAACATTAAATCACCTAAATTCTTAGCAATTGCCTGGTTTTCCTGTCAGCTCAGTGGTTTCCCTCTCAACTTGTCAGTCCTCTATGAGATTTTCCTTTCTGATGTATATTCTAAACAATAGTTCTCCCCAGGATTTAATTTCAAGACTTTTTTCTTTCTGTACCAGCTCATCTAACCCAAACACACGTCTCTGAATGAACATATTTTCAAAGTTGTAAAGACCACGTACATAGTAAAAATTCCCCAAATTTATACCTCTATTTTAGATCACTACCCTAGTTCCAAACAAATCTCTAGTTTTTGACTTTACAGTTGCTCTGAAGTCTAAAGTCATTTTAAATACAGCATTTCTAAAATTGAATTTGGATAATCACTTTCTCCATATCTGCCCCTCCCTTTGATCGCCCCAATTATTTAATTGGCTAGGTCACATCAAATCTTGGGGGTCACCTTGCTCCTCCCCTTTCTTCATTACCTACCTTCAATCATTAGTAAATCATAAGAGGTCTATATTCGACATATACCCAAATCATTCTGTCTTTCACTTTCCACTACTACCACCCTCATTAATGTAATAGCCCTTAGTCATCTGTAATGTTTTCTAATTTGATCCTTCTCATCCACATTTGTTGCTGTCACTTCATTGACCACAAAGGAAACTGAGCAATATTTCAAAAATATAGCAGAAATAAAGCCTTTCCTTCTCTTAAAAAGCATAAGGTGGTTTCCCATTGCACTATTAATAAAATATTGCCTATCATCAATCAAACTTTACAATAAAATATAAGACCACTCTTAATTCTGCTACTGAGTCTTTCTTCAACTTAATCTCATGATGAGATTTCCCCTGTTTACTTACCCGAGGACCAATATCCTGTTTCTGTAAGCTGAGTTTGCCTTCCTTTATCCTTTGCCTCCTTCTAGTAATACATAACTGGAGAGCTACAACAAACAACTTGTGTCCAGAAACTGAAAAAAAGTAAAAGCTGTTGACAAAAGCATATGTGATGAAGTTGCTGAGAGAGATGATATGAACTGGCAGCCTGATGGTATATTAGTCCTTGACTGCCTTCCGCTAGACTGTCGCTTTATAAGACAGATATCACCTATGTGTTTTGACTAATATTATTGTGACATTGAAATAACAGCAATAAAAAGCAGTGTAATATGTTTTAACAGATTGACACAGCTGTAATTAATATATCTCTATCAAAAGGGTGTTAATTTACCTTTATATAGAGTAGCCCTTAAGCAATTTATTCTCTACTACATAAAATCTAGTGTCTACTTTGGAATTTCAATAGCCTCTAACCATTGTTTGCTTCTTTTTTACTTGAATTTTTTAAAAATTTTAAATTAGAGCAGAGTGTACAGAGTAGCCCTGTACCTTTCCTTTGATATCTCTTTCTCTCTCCCTTCTTCTCTTTCACACATACACACACACACACACACACACAAACACACACACACACACGAGTTTGTCCTATTATTAATGTTGTGCATTAGTGTGGTGCATTAGCTACACAATATAGATGATTTGTTATTACTAATGAATATTAATCATTCACATTTAAGTTTATATTTTTGTTAAGTAGTTCTATGGTTTTTAACAAGAGTATAATGTCACAGCTCCATAAATTTATTATCATACTGAATAATTTTGCCACCCAAAGCTTGATATATTCATCTCTCTCTAGCTCCTCCCCTGACCCTGACATCCACTACATTTCTACATTGCCACAGTTGTGTCTTTTTCAGAATGCAATATACTTGAAATAATACAGTATGTAGCTTTTTTAGATTGGTTTCTTTCACTGACAATGTGCATGTAAGGATCTCCCATATTTTTTGTGACTTGGTAGCCTGTTTCTTTGTACCACTGAGAAATAGCTTATTGTATGGGTATTGTAGAGTTTATTTATCCACTCATATTTAAGAATATCTTTATTACTTCCAATGGGTAAAGCCTTTATAAACATTAGTATGAATATCTTTGTGGGAACATAACTTTTAAAATCAGTTGTAAAGCCAGGCTCAGTGACTCAGCCTATAATCCCGCGCTTTGGGAGCCTGAGGTGAGTGGATTGCCTGATCCTGTAGGTTCGAACCCGCCTGGGCAACTTGGCAAGACCTCATCTCTACAATAAATTTTTAAAAATTAGCTGGGCGAGCCAGGCTCAGTGGCTCATCCTGTAATCCCGCGCCTTTGGGAGGCTGAGGTGAGTGGATTGCCTGAGCCCGCGGGTTCGAGACCCGCCTGGGCAGTGAGACCTCATCTCTACAATAAATCAAAAAATCAGCGGGGCGTGGTAGCGCATGCCTGTAATTCCGGCTACTCGGAAGGCTGAGGCGGAAGAATCGCCGGAGTCCAGCAGGTCGAGGCTGCGGTGGCGGGGAGCGACCACTGCGCTGCAGTCTGGGCGACAGAGTGAGACTCCAACTCAAAAAATAATAATAATAAAAAAATAAACTCAGTTGTAAAAATGCAAAGCAGGATGATTGCTGGATTATATGGTGATATAATTTTGTATGTTTAAGAAACTGCCTAAAAAATATTCCAAACAGGTGGTACCATTTTGCATTCCCACCAGAAAGGAATAAGACTTCCTATTGGTCTCCATATTTAACAAAAATTGGCATTTCAGTTTTGTTTGCTTTTTAATCTCAGGCTTTCTACTAGGTGTGTAGTGGCATTTCATTTGTGATTTAATTTGTGTTTCCCTAATGACACATTGTATTGAGCGTATTTACTTATTAATTTGCCATCTGTACATCTTCTTTGGTGGAGTGTCTCTTCAGAGTTTTTACTCTCTTTTTTCTTGATTTGCTTGTTTCTTATTGTATAACTTTAAAAGATTTTTGTATATTTTTAATATTGGTTCTTTTATGGTATCTATTTTGTAAATTTTTCTTTTAGTCTGTACCCTATCTCTTCATTCTCTTCAGAATGTCTCTCACAGAGAAATTTTTAACTTTAGTGTAATTCAACTTATTGTTTTTGTCCTTTATGAATGATGCCTGTGGTGTTGTTTCTAAAATGTCATCAACAGAAATCCAAGAGATTTCCCCTATGTAATCTTACTATAAAAAGTTTTACCTACATTTAAGGTTTATGATTCATTTTGAACTGTTTTGTAAAAAGTGTATGATATGAGCCTAATTTATTTTTCTTTATTCAATTTTTTTCACATAGGTACCCCAATTCTTATTTAAAAGACTATCCTTTCTTCTTTGACTTGCCTTTTCTCCTTTATCAAAGATCAGTTGACTATATTTGTGTGGGTCTATATTGGGCTCTGTGCTCTTCTACTGAGCTACTTTTCTATTATTTTGTTAAGATTATTCAGGCTTGATTATTATTATTAATATATTTTATGTTGCAGTTATATAGTTAGTCTTGAAGTTGGGTAGTATTAGTCTTTGGACTGTCTTCTTCTTCGTTATAATTGTGTTGGTTACATAGGGTCTTTTGCTTTTCCATGTAAACTTTAGAATCAGTTTCACAAAGTAAACTGAAGGAATTTTAAATGGGGATTATATTGACTATATGGGTCAAATTAAAGGAAACCAGCATCTCACTGTTTTTAAGTTTTCCTGCGCATGCATATGGAATGTGTTTTCATTTATTTAGATCATTCATTTATTGATTTGGAATTTTATAGGACTTTTTCCTATAAATTCTGTAGATATTTTATTAGAATTATACCTAAATATTTCACATTTTGATGTTGCTGATATAAATTACAATTTATTTTTAACATCAATTTCCAATTTTCTATGTGGCATACATGAAAACAATTGACTCTTTATATATTAACCTTTATTTTTTTTATTTTTTTGAGTTGGAGTCTCACTCTGTCGCCCAGACTGGAGTGCAGTGGCCGCTCCCGGCCACCGCAGCCTCGACCTGCTGGGCTCCGGCGATCCTTCCGCCTCAGCCTTCTGAGTAGCTGGAATTACAGGCATGTGCTACCACGCCCGGCTGATTTTTTGATTGATTGGAGAGATGAGGTCTCACTGCCCAGGCAGGTCTCGAACCCGCGGGCTCAGGCAATCCACTCACTTCACCCTCCCAAAGGCGCGGGATTACAGGCTGAGCCACCAAGCCCGGCTTATATTAAGCTTTATTTTGGGACATTGCTATAATCTCTCATCAGTGTCAGATTTGTTGTTTTTGTTTGTGATTCATTGTGATTTTTTACATAGGCAAACATGTCATCTGTGAACAAAGACATTTTTTTCCCCAATCTTTATAATTTTTATTTCCTTTTCTTGTCTCATCTAAGATTTCCTAGAAGAAAAAAAAATGGAATAAAGGTGGTGAAGTGGAACATTACTCTTGTTTTATATTTTGCCAAATGCTGTTTCTGCATCTGCTGATATGATCTTTTTTTTTTTTTTTTAATTTAATCTGTTAATGTGATAGATTAAGTTAACCGAGTTTTTTGTTTGTTTGTTTTCTGGTTTTTTTTTTTTTTTTTAGTTGAAGTCCCATTCTGTCACCCAGGCTGTAGTACAATAACACACTCATGGCAACCCCAGCTTCGACCTGCTGGGCTCCAGTGCACCTTCAGCCTCAGTCATCCAAGTAGCCAGAATTACAGGTGTGTGCTACCATGCCCGGCTG